>NC_133122.1:85112058-85195491 GCF_033568475.1 Henckelia pumila | reverse complement strand
TGAAGCAAATTTTGCGAAAGAGATTTGTGCCGAATTACTACTATCGCGACATGTTTAGGCGGCTACAAAACTTGAAGCAAGGTCCAAAGAGTGTTGAAGATTATTTCAAAGTTGAAAGTTACTATGATCCGGGCTAATATTGAAGAGGATCGTGAAGAAACTATGGCTCGTTTCTTATGTGGTTTGAATAGGGAGATTCAAGACCAAGTGGAGCTTAGACATTGCATGGATTTTGAGGAGATGGTGCAAATTTCCATGAAGGTGGAACAACAACTCAAAAGAAAGGGCATGGGTCGAAATTCTACTGTTGGAGGTTCTTCTACTCCTTGGCGTCCAAACGTTGGCAAACGAGAGGATGTCAAGCCGGTGTCCAAGCCAAAAATTGACACCAAGCAAGAAACACCAAAGCAAGGAGTGCAAGGTAAATCTGAAACCCCTATTAATCGTTCTAGAGATATCAAATGCTTTAGATGTCAAGGTGTTGGTCATATTGCTAGTCAGTGTCCAAATAAAAAAAATATGATTGTGAATGCTTGTGGTGAGTTTGAGTCGGAGAGTGAGAAGGATAATTATGATGATATGCCTGCGTTGGAGGATCCCGATGATGAGGGATATGATGCGGTGGTTGGAGAGTTGTTGGTGAATAGGAGAGTTTTGAGTGTGCAACCAAAAGAGGATGAAAAAAATCAAAAAAAAAATTTATTTCATACTAGATGCTTTGTGAAAAATAAAGTGTGTAGTGTCATTATTGATGGGGGGGAGTTGTACTAATGTGGCGAGTAGTGAGCTTGTTGAAAAATTGATTTTGCCTACATTAAAGCATCCTCAACTATATAGATTGCAGTGTTTTAATGATAGTTCGGAGGTGATGGTCACTAGGAAAGTTGTGGTACCTTTTTCCATTGGTAAGTACGAGGATGAAGTGTTGTTTGATGTGGTGCCTATGCAAGCTTGTCATATTTTGTTGGGTAGACCGTGGCAATTTGATAGGAAGGTGATACATGACGGTTTTAAAAATCGTTACTCTTTTACCTTGAAAAAAGAGCCTATTGTATTGTTACCTATGACTCCAAAGCAATTGTTGGAGGACCATTTGAAAAAGAAAAAGAAAGAAGAGGCCGAAAAAAAGAGTGAACAAAAAAGTGAGATGGCCTTAGAAAAAAATATTGAGAGAAAAAAAGATGAAAAAAAAATTGAGAAGAAAGAGGCCGATAAAAAAATATGTATGGCTCAAAAGAGTGAGTTGCGAGAGATTTTACATGTGCATACTCCACTTGTTTTGATTTTTTATAAGGAGATTCTCCTTAACACAAGTGATATGGCCGGAAATCTTTCGAGCAATGTTGTTTCTCTCTTGCAGAAATTTGAAGAATTATTTCCAGATGAGAGAAGGTGATGAGTGGAAAACTGCTTTTAAAACCAAATACAGCTTGTATGAGTGGTTGGTTATGCCCTGTGGACTAACTAATGCACCTAGTACTTTTATGAGGTTGATGAATCATGTTTTGCGTGCTTATATTGGAAAATTTGTTGTGGTATACTTTGATATATCTTAGTGTATAGCAAAAATTTGAATGAGCATGTCAAACACTTGAGAATTGTGCTAATCACACTAAAAGCTGAACACTTGTATGCTAACTTGAAAAATGTGTTTTTTGTACAAAAGAACTTGTGTTTTTTTGTTTTGTTGTGAGTTCTCGAGGTGTCAAAGTTGATGAGGACAAGGTAAGTGCAATTCGAGATTGGCCAACGCCTACTTCTATTTGTCAAGTTCAAAATTTTCATGGTCTTGCAAGTTTTTATAGGAGATTTGTGAAGGATTTCAGCACTTTGGCGGTTCCTATGACGGTGGTGATCAAAAAAAATGTTCAATTCCATTGGGGCGAGGAGCAAGAGAAGTCTTTTGATATTATTAAACAAAAATTAATTAATGCTCCTTTCCTTGTATTGCCTGATTTTTCTAATAAATTTGAAATTGAATGTGATGCGTCAGGTGTAGGGATTGGAGGTGTTTTGATACAAGGAGGACGACCAGTTGCATACTTCAGTGAGAAGCTAAGTGGAGCAGCGTTGAATTATCCTACCTACGACAAGGAATTCTATGCCTTGGTTCGTGTGCTTGAAACGTGGCAGCATTATTTGAGGCCAAAAGAATTTGTGATTCATACGGATCATGAGTCTTTGAAGCATCTCAAAGGACAACAAAAGCTGAACAAGATATATGCCAAGTGGGTAGCGTTTGTAGAGACTTTTCCCTACATTATCAAGTACAAGCAAGGGAAGAAAAACGTGGTAGCAGATGCTCTGTCACGAAGGTATGTGCTTCTATCTACTCTAGATTCTTAATTTTTGGGATTTGAGTATGTGAAGGAGTTATATGCTAATGATCTTGATTTTGGTGAGATTTATGTGTCATGTTCGCATGGTCCAAAAGATAAATTTTTCATGCATGATGGATATTTGTTTTGGATTTTGTTTTAGGACTACCGAGGTCTAAGAAGGGGAGGGATTCAATTTTTGTTGTGGTTGATAGATTTTCTAAGATGGCTCATTTTATTGCTTGTCATAAATCTGATGATGCATCTCATGTTGCGGACTTGTATTTTAATGAAATTGTTAGATTGCATGGCATGCCTAGGAGTATTGTGTCTGATAGAGATACTCATTTTTTGAGCTACTTTTGGAAAACATTATGGTGCAAACTTGGTACTAAATTACTGTTTTCGACTACATGTCATCCTCAAACGGATGGTCAAAATGAGTTTGTTAATAGGATGTTAGGAACTTTGTTGCGTACTATAATAAAAAAAAAATTGAAGAGTTGAGAAGAATGTTTGCCTTTTGTTGAGTTTTCATATAATCATAGTGTGCATTCTACTATAAATTTTTCGCCATTTGAAATTGTGTATGGTTTTAATCCTTTAACCCCGTTGGATTTAATGTATTTTCCTATGAGTGAAAGGGTTAATATGGATGGAAAGAAAAAGGCTGAATTTGTGAGAAATTTACATGAGAAAGTTAAGGCAAACATCGAAAAGAAGAACTTGCAATATACAAAGCAAGCAAATAAAGGTAAAAATAAAGTTGTATTTGAACAAGGTGATTGGGTGTGGTTGCATTTGAGAAAGGAACGTTTTCCGAAGAAGCGGCGTTCTAAGTTGTTACATAGAGGAGATGGACCTTTCCAAGTCTTGGAGCGGATCAATGATAATGCCTACAAATTAGATTTGTCAGGTGAGTATAATGTGAGTACTACTTTTAAATTTTCTGATTTGTCGTTTTTTTTATGTAGGTGATGATCGAGATTTGAGGACAAATCCTTTTCAAGAAGGGGAGGATGATGCGATTATGGATAGCTCGCATGTTGATCACGTGGCTAAGGATCCGTTGGAGATGCCTATAGGACCAATTATGAGAGGTCGAGCTAAGAGATTCAAAGATGCGCTTCAATCTTTGATGATGAATTGTCAAGAAGGCATTGGAATGCTTGAAGATCACTTTAAAGGATGTTACAATATTATTGAAGTCCAAAGAAGTCAAGAAAGTGGAGAAAATGTCAAAGAGAACACAAAAATAGGTGACACAGCCCGAGACGCATGCGCGCCCGCACCTTGTTCTCGTGCACCCGCGCCTGTTTGACAGAACGTCATGCGCGGCCGCGCGTCAGTCCAGAGAGCAATGCGCGCCCGCGCGTCCATCTTGTGCGCCCACGCCTTGGAGTTTTACACACAGTTCGTCATGTTTGTGTGTGTGCGAGACTTTTTGATATTTTTGACATTATTTTCTTATTTTAAGTCTTTTATTCTTACTAGGAAACTTTTAGGAAGATATTATCATATCTTTAGATATATTTTGAATTATTTCGGGATATCTTTTATTATTTTAATAGTTGTATTATAAATACAACAAACATTCATTATTTTGAATAATATATAGAATTCAGTTTTTATACACAAAAAATTCTCTCTAAAATTTTTATTGAAGTTTTGTGCTTTGTTAAAAAAATCAAACTTATCAAAGTTCATACTTTGTGGCGTTTGTCGATTGATTATCCTCATGGGTTGTTAGAAACAGGTTTTCTGAAGGTCCCGTTGTGATCAATTGTTTTTCTTCTCGTGATTGTTTGTTGCTAGTTTCAAGTAAACTAGAGGTGAATAATCCAAAATTTTACTTGTTTTCAAGATTGGGCAAATTTCTTGATTTCTTTTGTTATTGGATTGATGGTACGATTTTAATATAATCGTGTTTGTCTTCCATACATTAAGAATTCATATCGAAAATGCTCTGAGCAGTTGGGATAAAAGTAAATTTAGGCAAATACCCAGGAGATTTAAAGCAAAGAGGGAACAGTTGAACATTTTGAGGACAAGTTCACAGTGGAATTCGAATTTCTCAGATATCAAAGAGTTAGAGGAGGAAGTCGAAAATCTTGCCTCTCAGGAGGAAATGTATTGGCGACAAAGAAGTAGAGTATCTTGGCTAAAAGATGGAGATCGAAATACTCATTACTTTCACCTTCAAGCATCAAGTCATCGCCGCATAAACACTATTACAGGTTTGGTATCAATCCACGGAGATTGGTGTACCAATAGAGGAATTTTGGAAATAGTTATTTGCATCAAACACCCCTGTGAAATATTAAAAAAAACACATTTTTCCCCTGTGAAATTTTAATTGGCATCTTCAACTCTAACCTTTTAAAAAATTAGCACACTCGCCCCTTCGAATGAGTGATTGTTGTGCACGCGCCCCTCATGCGACTGGACAAGGTTTTTTACATTTTTTTTGCACCAAATATCCCTGTGAAATATTAAAAATGCATATTTGATCCCTGTGAAAATAATTTTAAAATATATTCAACCCATAATATACAATTTTTATTAAAATCAAATTATAAAATATTTAGCAAACATTTTTCGTTTTATTAATTTTATTTTTAATTTTAAATTTATTATGATTATATAATTGTTTTCTAAAAAATATTATTATTTTATCTTGTTATAATTATTTTATTAAACTTTCTTCTTGTTTCCAACTTCTCCATTAAAAATGCATTCATAAACGAGATTTAAATATCTAAAAGTACCAAAATATTAAATCAAAATGATAAGTTCATGATAAGTACAAAAATTTTTTAATTTTTTTTTTATTTTGAATTTATAATTTTGAATTAATTTATTTCTAAAAAAATTATTACTTTATCTCGTTATCAATATTTTATCAAATCACTTCGTGTTTTCATCTTCTCCATTAAACATTATTCATAAATAAGGATTTAAATATCTAAAAGTACCAAAATGTTGAACCAAATGATAAGTTCATGAATGTTACTTTTTCAATTTAAAATTATATAAGCATGTTATTTTTTATTATTTATTACAAATTGTGCAATGCATATTTTCGAAAAATTTAAATTTTGGTTCAATAATATATAATCCTAAATTGAAAAAGCAATATGTTTGAACTTATCAGTTTAGTTCAATTTTTTGGTACTTGAAATTATTTAAATACTTGTTTATGAATGCATGTTTAATGGAAAAGTTGAAAATACGAAGTGAGTTTAATAAAATAATGATAACATGATAAATTAAAAATATTTTTTAGAAAATAATTAATTAATGATAATAAATTTAGAAATAATAAAAATAAAAATTAATAAAACAAAAAATGTTTGCTAAAACTTTATAATTGGATTTTATTAAAAATTGTATATTATGGGTTAAATAGATTTAAAAATTGTTTTCACATGGGTCAAATATGCATTTTTAATATTTCACAGGGATATTTGGTGCAAAAAAAAATATCAAAATCTTTGCCTAGTCTCATGAGCGGCGCGTGCGCAACAATCACGAATCTGAAGGGGCGAGTGTCCTAATTTTTTAAAAGGTCAGGGTTGAAGATACATATTAAAATTTCACATTGGAGAAATGTGCATTTTCAATATTTCACAGGGGTGGTTGGTGCAAATTACTCCTATTTCCGATGGAGAACTTTGAGTCTCTCTTTCCTTCTTCTAAACCATCCAAAACAAAGATTGATAGGGTGTTGGACTCAGTAGGACCGAAAGTTGACATGGGGATGAACCAGTTTCTTTGTCCCCTTTCACAGCAATGGAAATAAGAAAAGCTCTCTTTGATATGAATCCCGATAAAGCCCCAGGACCAGATGGTTTGTCTCCTATCTTCCATCAGAAATTCTAGGATATTATTGGTCAGGATGTTATAGAGGCGGTGCTCCGTGTGCTCAATGATGGTGAATCTGTAGAGGAATGGAACGAGACCTTGGTTACACTCATACGTACAATAAAGGACCCAATGCTTGTGAAAGACTATAGATCAATTAATCTTTGTAATGTTTGCTATAAAATTATATCTCGGTCCCTCACTAATCGATTTAGACCTGTTCTAACCAAGCTTGTAGAAGAAGCCCATAGTGCTTTCATTCAAGGTCGTCTGATTACGATTAATATCATAGTGGGATTTGAGATTTTTCACTGGTTGTGTGAGGACCTCGGTTCTAATCATCTAATCTCGAATAAAAGAATGAACAAATATAAATCAATGCCCGAAAGTATTAAAGAATAGAATAAAAAATTAAAAGGGCCAGGCTCGCTCGAGAGAGTTTCAAGCTCGCTCGAGCGCGCCTCTCAACAAACCCTCTCGGGTTTGCCCTCTCGCGCTCAAGAAAAAATTCTTCTCGCTCGAGCGCGCACTGCACACAGGCGCACCGCCAAAGGGGCTCTGCTTGAGCGGGAGCCAATCTCGCTCGAGCACAAGACACCTGGGCAGAAAAACCATTCTCAATTTCAAAAGCTTTCGAACCGGGTTTTCAACATGTCATCAACTCAAATAATCTTCGGAGTATAAAATACATGCAATCACAATATAATATTAATATTTCTAGCATGATTTCTATACTATTCAATTTGACATAAATCTCAATAAATCGAAATTCTAAACATGCTTCAACAATTCTAAACATGTTTTCAAACATACAACCAGTTCGAAAAACTATTCGACTTCTAAACTGATGCCTCACGTCTATCATTCGACCCTGAGTTATTCATGTCTTCTCTGACCTAGCTCCTACCCCCACCTATTACCATGCACACATACAAAGCAAAGCAACAGCCGGATAACTCTGGTGAGAATAACATCCCAGTATAAACGACGTAAACATGTAATATCAAATAGTATATCCAAATCATGATATAGCATCAATACTCTTCAATGGAATGAAAATGGAATGCATGTGTTTAAAAATCGGGAATATCAGATTGGATAATCAAATGGATATCGGTTCTTCGCTTGGGATCCCGAGGACAAGATCACGCAACAAACTCATCGACTCTCCCGATCGAGGTGGTGCTATGTGTCTCAATCCTTTAAACTTTGGAGCAACTATAAGAAGTATTTAGACGCTAGGCGTAACTCAACAACCCAGGCCACTCGATTATAACTCCCAAACATCTAATTCATATCTGGGCGACTCAGCCCTCTCAAAATAAAGGATTTAGGCTCAAGATGAATGCATATGAATCAAATGCAATTGAATAAAATAAAGAATAAAAAATCTATGTACTCAGACATCCAAATATTGTAGATGCCAACACATTCAACTCGTATATTCAAACTCATGAATATAATCGATAATCATCGAAGAAATTCAAATCAGCAAACTCATTCTTTTCAATCAAGTTTATTCATCAATATTTCAATCAAATTTATCTAGACAAACTCATGTCTTTCAATTAATATCGAAAATCAATAAATCATTCAAATTCTCATTCAAGATCAAACAATCATGCAAGTATGTGATTTTAGGGAACTCGAGATTCAAATCTGTTTCGAGTATTCATCCCTTTACAATTCTATGTCAGCTTATACCTTTTTCTCGATCAAAGGTGCTCCAAATCTGGATAATCAATATCAATAGATTTATATCAAAATCTATTCCATCACAAATAAAATAATCAAAGTAAAACTCATTACCAATCTCGATCAACTCTTTATCGGTTCGAAATCTGACAAATCCGAGTTCAACAACTCTTAATCAAATCTGAAAGGAGATGCATAAATGTTCAAGATCAATCATTCAACTCAATTCGATTCCAAATCTCAATCAATCTTTCAAAATCAATAATTCTCGAACCGGCGGCATAACGGCTAAAAATCTAATATCCCAAAAATCCTCAACATCAATATTCAAGTCTAAATCAACTCAATATCATCTCCAAATCATCACAAAATTCGAAATCCCCTTCAACCAAAATATGTACATTTTTGAAAATCAAGCCAAAAATAAAAAACATGTTCAAACGACGATCTTTTCTCGATCCGTCTTAGATATGCTATCGTCGTCTAACAAAGAACATATCTAAACATTCAAATCTCAAATCCAAAAAAACTCAAAATTTGGAACTTGATAAAATCTTACCAAATTTACCTAGAAACGTAACCCTCTACGTCAGGATTCCGAATATGTAATTATCTTGAAATTCTGTAGGACGGATCAAGCCGGAGCGAAGCTTGAAAGAACAAAAATGGCTTCCTCCCCTTCTCTCTCACCTCTCTCCCATTCTCTCTCGTGAAAATACATACATACATGCCTTCACACACATATATAAATATCTTGACTATTCCAAGTCAATTGCACTTTAGTCCCTGAACTTTTCACATATTGCAATTCAGTCCCTGATCAAAGATGCAACTTATAATTCAATCTTCGAACATTCATAATCTCGAAATTTAAATCTTAATCCCACAATTTCTTGAATTAAATAATTTTGGGGCCTTACAATTATCCTCCTCTAAGAATTGATTTCGTCCTCGAAATCGCATCTGAGCACATCAGATAATGATCTGAAAGAATCTGTCCTCACTCTCATTGCAATAAAGAGATTCAGATATTTCTATATTATATCTTGTTCTAGCTTTCAAGTGACTTCTTCAACTCCGATCTAAGCCACTATACTAAACAACCTGACATGTGATCTCTGTTGGTTATCAGTCGCTCGAAGTATCCAAAGTCTCATTCTGTTCAGTCTCATCTGGTTTAAGTACAAAGGAACAAATCTTGCTCAAATCAAAAGTCTGCATCTAAACTGACAATTCTAAAACATTTGTTTCACACTGTTCTGATTCTATTCTGAATCATAATCACTTTCTCTGCCATCTATGACCATATCGGGTCGTATCTGGCTCTACAACAGATGTTAAAGAAATATCATTCTCGAAACAAGAAAAATTTTCATTTCTTATCGTATATCGCTTCGAAAAGAGTCATCTCTAAACTCTTCTGACAGTTGTTCAAATCGGAACATTCAACAAAAAATCATGAATCTTGCCAACTAGTGCCAAAATCTAGCACTACAGCTCGTAACATATCCATTAAATCCTGGATAGACTGCTCTGACTGTCCGTTAGTCTGAGGATGGTATGATATACTCTGATGAAACCCAGTATCAAGAATTCCTCGAAAAAAAATCACTGATCGTATCTGACGGTCAGCTGAAAGGAATCAAAACAAGAAGACTTCACAAATCTCTAGCGAGTCAACAATTCAATCTTAAATCAATCAATCTCAATCTAAACCCAACACAGAGTTTAGAATTCAGAGAAAACTTACGTCAATCAGACAGTTCCTAACATCTCAACCTCAATTTTGCTTTCTAAATTCGTCAAATATGTCTGCCATAGATGTAATGCCCCGAATTTATCTTAATTGACTTTATTTGAGATAATCAAAGATTACAGAGTTCAAGAGCCGACTTGATTTTGATCAGGGTCTATTTTTCAAATTTCGGAAATTTCAAGGACTAAAATGCAAATAATGGATTTGTTAGATATTTATAAGCTCTTTGACTTCTCCAACTTCATTTCCTTCTCATCCAAGTCGTCTCCCTCCATTGAAGGTGCCTCCAAGCTTTCCCAAGCTTTGTGATTTCATTCCGAGCTCGATCCGTCCGTTAGAATTTAATTCTGAAGGCAGATTAGCGATCACAGCTAGGGATGTAAATGAACCGAACTGTTCGCGAGCTATTCGGAGCTCGGCTCATGAAAAAGCTCGTTCGGGCTCGTTCGTTAAGCTTATTGAGCCAAGCCCGAGCTTAATTTTGAGCTCGAAAATTTTAACGAGCCGAGCCCGAGCTTAAGGATGTTCGGCTCGTTAGCTCGCAAACATGTTCGTTAATAGGCTCGGAAGCTCGAGCTCGTTTAGGTGGCTCGTTAGCTCGGGCTTGGGCTCGGCTCGTTTAATGGCTCGTTAGCTCGGCTCGTTTAATGGCTTGTTAGCTTGGCTCGTTTAGTGGCTCGTCAGATCGGGCTCAAGCTCGGCTTGTTTAGTGGCTTGCGAGCTCGGGCTTGGACTTGGGATTGGATCGTTTAGTGGCTCGTCAGCTTGAGCTCAGGTTCTAGATCGGGCTCGACTCATTTTTTTGGCTTGTAAAAATATATTAATTTATATAGTTTCTCGAACTCGGCTGGTTTAGTTATTTATATGCTCATTGAGTAAATTTAAATCTATAATATTTTAAAAATTAAATTAAATATTCCTAGAAAAAACTTGTTTTTTTTAAATAATAAAATTTTGATTTTTATTTGAAATTTATATCAAAGTATTGATATGATATAATAAATTTATTTGTTTTTAAAATATTATTGTAAAAATTATTAATATTGTTTTTACATATATATGCACACGAAACATTTGTTTGAAATTATAAAATTGTGATAACATCATATCAAATTTTTAATTTTAAAACAAAAATTAGTATATTGTAATAAATAGAAAATTGCTGATAAGTGATAACATCTAATCAAATATAAAATAAAATTTTTATATTAGCATATATTTCATTTATATAAATGTTCACGATATGGAGACACAAAATTAACTAAAATAAAAAATTAGTTATAATATTCGATCAAATTTCAAATTGTGAAACCAAATTCATAATTTCATTACAGATAGAATTTATGGATATTTTCACATATATATGGATACAAAAAAGTTAAGTATAATTAAAAAATAATGATAACATTTAATAAATTTTAAAATTTTTATAGAAAAAATAGATACATTATTATGCATCTATATCGTTTGTGAATATTTTTGCACACAAAAACTAGTTAAAATAAAAAATAGTGACAATATTATATCAAATTTTGAACCAAAAAACATATATTTGATTATGTTTATTTCTTTTATTGGTAATTACGTTTTAGTAATAATTATATATATATATATATATATAAATTTGGTATCGTACGGACAACAATCTTAAGCACTTACATGGACAACAACTGATGTAACACTTTGTACATTCAATCAGTTATTATTACATGAGTTATTAATCAACTAGGTGTCTATGATTGTCAAGTAAAAGTTTAAGGTAGAACACAAAATTATAATTTTATGACATACTTCGGGTTATATTAACAAAATAATACAACCCTAATCAAATGGAAGGTATATAGGTTTATAATTTATATTGTATTTAGTAATTTTGTTTACAAAAATACATGCATGTATATAGCCATGAAAATACAAGAACAATTTTTTTCATTCATTTTATACATTTTCTTTTAATGATATTATTATCTATGTGAAGAAAAAATTAGGTATATATAATTGAGATGAAAAGATTATGATATAAATCATATCACACATTGGTATAATTAAATCATTATATATAATTAAAAGAATTTGTGGAATAATAATATCATTTCATTGGTATAGGTAATAAAAATAAGTTTATCAATTATTAAACAAATTATAAAACCAAATTTTATTATGATTAAAACTTAAAAGTTAAAACTATGAATTCACTCTTGTTAAATAATATGATGTTTATATGTGATCATTAGAATTATTATGTAGAATGATGTTTTAAAACTATGTCACCATATAAGTGTCCATAAATTTGTGGTAGGCTGAAGTTTTTGTTAAAATATTTTCAAAACTTAATTTAATATTTTCAAAAATTTAGTTGCAGACAACGACTTAATACATCATTTGCGAATGGAATAACTCTTCAAAAACAACAACTTATTTTCAGAAATTGTTTTTCATAATTATAATAATTACCGATACGTTAGATACATACAAAATTATAAACGTGTCGTAATTTAAAATTACCGATAATTATAACAACTAATTAAAATTACCGATATTTATAACAACTAATTAAAATTACAAACGTATTTTAAAAAATGGTCGTCGCATTCAATTTTCTGCTTGCTTATATTACTTTGTGATACTAACTTTATTTTTTATATTGCATGATGATTTTTAATTTTTATTAGAGATGATGTTGCGAAGAATGTTGGTTGCAGGATGTATTTAATTTTTATTGGAGATGCAGTTTGCACTTTTCTAATGGTTTTTCTAATTTGGGTTTTTTATGTATAATGTAATGATGTTATATTGTTATTGTGTATCGTTGTAGTGGACTGTTGCATATGACATACATTTGATAATTAATTTTATAGTTTTATTTATGTTTGTCATTTTTATTTTTTTAAGAAAAATTTAATTTTAGTTTATATAGAGATTTATATTTTGTATTTAAGCTTCACGAGCTCGAAAACGAGCTCGAGCCCGAGCCCAAGCCCACTTAACGAGCCAAAATACGAGCTTGCTTAACGAGCCAGTTAAACGAGCCAACGAGCTTGAAAACGAGCTCGTTTAACGAGCCAAACTCGAGCCATAATACGAGCTTGCTTAACGAGCCAGTTAAACGAGCCAACGAGCTCGTTTAACGAGCCAAACTCGAGCCAGGCTCATTTCATATGATAAATGAGCCGAGCCCGAGCCCGAGCCCGAACCCGAGCCGAGCCGAGCCCGAGCTTACAAATTCAATAAATGAGCCGAGCCGAGCTTTATTACAAAAGCTCGGCTGGAGCTCGAGCCGAGCCCGAGCCTCCACATATACCAAACGAGCCGAGCCCGAGCCTGATACTGTTCGGCTCGGCTCGGCTCGGCTCGGCTCGGCTCATTTACATCCCTAATCACAGCTACGAGAACTTTGTTCTATAGTAAGTATTTCTCCGATCAGTTATACATCTTTTTTCCGGATATTGTTAGAATCGACTGAGTTTTGGATAGTATGTTCTTGAACTAGTTCTTATCGTTTATTCTCTGTCAGATCGGAAGTAGAGCGTCGTTCGAATTTGTTATGAATTTTCTTGTGATTTTCGAAAATGAGGATTTTGAGATTTGATTTGTTGAGTTGTGTTTGATGTTATTGAGATAGTTATTGAGTTATTGGATCCACTTTCTACTGTCTATGTTTTCGGTTTGATCAGAATATAGTCGTTATGCCGCCGATTTGAGTTTTGGACTATAGTTTGGTTTGAATTGTTTTGAACCATTTTCAGTCAAGTGCGAATGCCGATATTTATCTCGAGCCTTTATTACTTCCTTTTCAGATTTGTTCAAAGGCCGTTGAGTTGCGAGTGTGCTGGAGTTGAATCATTTTGAAGATTGAAGCCGGTATAGTATCGATTTCTTATTATCGATTGAGGAAGTTTGGATGAATTTTGATTGAGTAATTTTTTGTTTTACAGAGTTGAAGCTTGTGAAGCATCAAAAGAGGTATAAGACGACTTAGACTGAAATGGAACGAGTGACTCGAATCCGACTTGATTCGAGTGTTCCGAAGAAATCACATACTTGCATGTTAATTGAATTACTTCAATTTATTGAATGAGTTATGATTTGAATTGCATTCACCTTGAGCCAAAATCCTTGATTTCAGTGGGCAGAACGGCCCTTTTATGTTAGACTTTTTGAGGGCTTTAAGCGAGTGGCCTAGGCGTAGAGGTTCGCCTAGTGTCAGCATACTCCTTATAGTCGCACCAAAGTCTAGAGGATGGAGATACATAGCACCATCTCGATCGGGAGAGTCAGTGAGTTCTTTACGTGATCTCATCCTCAGGATCACAAAAGCAGAGCAGCAATTCCTTGATTATCAGCGTTGATATCCCGATTTTAAAGACATGCATTTCATTCGTTTTAGCTTTGAATATGCTGTCTGTATTACATGTTTTGAGTTAATACTTGTTATTGGATGTTATGTTGTTTTTAATCTTGGATCTTGTTTGCTCATTTATTGTTTACTCCGAGATTAGTTGTTTAGAATCGAGGTCTCACATTAAGTGGTATCAGAGAGATAAGTTCTTGGTTGAACTGGAAGTGAGCGGGGTAGTTCGAGTCCGCATGTATTGGCTCCTCGCATGTGATTGAGTTATTTATTGATTAATTAATTCCATGAAAGCATGCTTTATTATTTGAGAATTATTTGAATTACATGATTATGTGATTTAAATTATAAAGCATGGACTACTTGAGATATAACTGTTTTGTTTATCGACTTGTATCCGAAGTTCTGAGAGGTTGAAAGGGCATTGAATTGCTGCGATTGAGTTATCTTGTGTCCTAACCTTTGATTATCAGATGGGTCCTCATCGAGTAATTAACAGAAACCCACCGCCAATTACTCCTCCGAATGAGCAAGCTAATACTGAAACTGATCAGATGGATGCCACAGCAATGCCTATGGAAACCTTACTGAAGAGGTTTCAGTAGTTTAACCCGCCTTTGTTGCTAGGTACAAAGAATCCTGTTGACTGTGAGAGCTGGTTGAACGACATTGATCAGTTGTTCGATTCCCTTTATTGTTGGAAAACTGGCGTTCAGATCAATCACGATTGATACCCGGTGCAGCGGAAGTTTAAAATTTTATTATGGAACAATTCCATAGTGTGGGTATCAACCATTTAACGATTAAATTATAAGTGTGTGTAAAATTAAATAACTATTATTAAATTTTACCTTCAATCTCGAAGCGAGATTATTGGACACCACACAGATTTCTCTGCGCTTCTTGTATCTCCCTGGAACTGATGAACAAGCTTTCCTTCAATCAGGTCCACGAATGGAGGTTTAATCCCTCTGATAGATTGCACTAGAAAATCTATCAGAAGTTTTCTGCGAAGAGAATAACGAATTTGATTCGCTAATCCTGTCTGCAATTCAAAATCACAAACCGGAAAATCTCTGACAGAGAGAGGGAGGGGCGGCCGAATTTCTAGAGAGAGCTAGGGTTTTTTTTTCGAAAACTGTCTCTCAAAATTATGACCAACTGTGTGTAATTTCTGTACTGCAATAACTTATTTATAATGCAGGCCACTAACACCTTAGGGCCCATTAGTCATAAGTTGAGGCCCGACAAGCAAAGCCCGCATGTTCAGAAATTAATATAAAATTCATCGTGACTCCGATTGATAAATCAATTTTACCAATGTGCACAGAAACCATTTCTGCACATTTTAAAGTCAAGATAAATTTTCCTGAATCCGAATTCAGTGGTTTCCAAAAATGTACATCCCTATGTCATTTTAGGAAATCCTACTCCCTTACTCTTATTTAAGAAGTCCAACTTCTTTATTCATTAAATTTAACTCTTTAAATTTAACTATCTCAACGGGGATTAAAACTCCATTACACTGTGTGACCCTCAATGGTTCAGGGATACAGCTAGCCGTGGGCTCACAACTCCTTGTGACTCGGAACAACACTTTCCGACTTGCCCAACGAATCATGGTAAAGCGCCTAGCAACATCGCCCCATGATTCCCTAGGTATCACTGATAGTGCCTACAAGAACCAGTAGATTTTGGTTAGCGTACAGTACGGTCCCTTCATCCATATATCCCGATCGAATCAACAACCATTGGTATATCGAGAGTCGCTCAAGATTCGATAACTATGCAATACATCTTGAAGATCAAATTAGTGACATCGCATGTGCTACTAAGAAACCATTTCTTAAATCACATCAAGTACTCTGGCCAGAGATTCGTCACACTAATATCTCCTCAGATCGCATAGGATATCCACACTCGCAAGTATGTGGTGAATCCTTGACAACAATGCATCGACTCCTATATGTGTTGTAACTGTACCCAATCCCGACACCTGATGACCCCCATAGAGTCGGTAAACGAGTCAAAGCACAGTACTAGCATATAGAGTCTCCATGATGTTTCAAGTAGTAAGGACTAATGGTGTACAACCAAAACCGCGGACTTTATCCACTCGATAAGTGATAACCACTTGGAAAGTCCGGATAGGGTAGTTCGATTATTCATCCTATGAATATCCATTTGCATGCTTCGAACATCTCCATGTTCCCTACCAATGAAACGTGGTACTCCGCATCGCAAATGCTAGTCTCAAACTCGAGCGATCCTTATCCTTATTATCGGACGGCTCAATCGACTAGGAACAGTTTAAAATATACAGCGACTATAAGATGTATTTCATGATAGACATCCCCATGTTCTACCACATCTTACATACACTATAGTATATTCAAGGTCTTTATCAAAACAACAATAGTATATCATAATATAACAATATGAAGAAAGATAAAGTCATTGCCATTAATAAAAGTGTAAATTACATTAAACAAAAGATCGTTTGTACAAAGAGTCATCAAAGCCCATAGCCACAAGTTGGCTCACTGGGCACCCACTCTTTCAATCTCCCACTTGCCCTATAGCCAACTAGTCATACTACGTAGACCCATTGCTTCGCGATGTTTGTCAAACAATGGTCCTGGCAAGGGCTTAGTAAGCGGATCAGCGATATTGTCTGCAGAGGCCACTCGTTCGACAGTGATGTCTCCTCTTTCCACAATCTCCCGGATGATGTGGTATTTCCTCAGTACGTGTTTGGATCTTTGATGAGACCTTGGTTCCTTTGCTTGAGCAATGGCACCCGTGTTGTCACAGTACACCGGGACTGGACCAACAAATTCAGGAATGACGCCCAACTCTTGGACGAACTTCCTCATCCAAACGGCCTCTTTAGCAGCAGCTGATGCTGTAATGTATTCAGCCTCAGTGGTGGAATCCGCTGTGGTGTCCTGCTTGGAACTCTTCCAAGATACAGCACCGCCATTGAGCATGAACACAAATCCAGAGGTTGACTTCGAGTCATCCACGTCACTTTGGAAGCTAGAGTCGGTATAGCCTTCCAATTTCAGATCTCGTCCTCCATATACCATAAACATATTCTTAGTCCTTCGTAAGTACTTAAGAATGTCCTTCACGGCTTTCCAATGCATTTGACCAGGATTAGCCTGATATCTGCTCGTGACACTCAGAGCAAATGCTACATCCGGTCTGGTAGATATCATCCCATACATGATACTACCTATAGCTGACGCATATGGTACATGTGTCATATTCTCTATCTCTGCATCAGTCTTGGGACACATAGACTTGGATAAAGAAACTCCATGACACATGGGTAGATGTCCTCTCTTGGACCCATCCATTGAAAACCGTTTCAATATGGTGTCGATGTAGGTTGATTGAGTGAGTCCTATCATTCTCTTAGATCTATCTCTATAGATCTGTATCCCAAGAATGTAGGATGCCTCACCCAAATCCTTCATCGAGAATCTACCTGATAACCATATCTTTGTTGACTGCAACATCCCTACATCATTCCCAATGAGTAGGATGTCATCAACATAAAGTACTAAGAATGTCACAGCATCCTTAACTACTTTCTTGTACACGCACGGTTCCTCCGGGTTCTTGATGAAACCAAAATCTTTTATTGTTTCATCAAATTTCTGGTTCCAACTTCTTGATGCTTGTTTTAGACCATAAATTGATCTCTGAAGCTTGCATACCTTATGCTCGCTTCCCATGGATATGAACCCCTCCGGCTGCTTCATATAGATTTCTTCCTTAATGTCTCCATTAAGAAAAGCAGTCTTCACATCCATTTGCCATATCTCATAGTCATACCATGCAGCTATGGCAATAAGGATTCTTATGGACTTGAACATTGCAACTGGTGAAAAGGTTTCATCATAGTCAACTCCTTGTCTTTGAGTGTAACCTTTCGCCACCAATCGCGCCTTGTAGGTCAATACCTTACCATCAGGCCCAAGCTTTCTCTTGTAGATCCATTTACACCCTATTGGAACAATTCCATCAGGAGGATCTACTAAAGACCAAACTTGGTTTGTATGCATTGAATCCAATTCAGACTGCATAGCTTCAAGCCATAAATTTGAATCCGCATCAGAAATTGCTTCCTTGAAGTTTCTTGGATCACATCCAATGTCGGGTTCATCTTGATCCCCTTCAAGAAGAAGACCATATCGAACAGGAGGTCTAGAAGTCCTCTCGGATCTTCTAGGTTCAGGCGTGTCCAGTAATGGTTCCTGAGGCGTAGGATCGTTATTTTGTATTTCGGGTTCTTCTCGAACTTCTTCGAGTTCCATCATCTCGCCTTTCTTATCCAATAAGAACTCCTTCTCCAAGAAGGTGGCATTCCTAGAAACAAACACCTTTGTTTCAGCAGGATAATAGAAATAATATCCGATTGAATTCTTCGGATACCCTACAAAATAACATAAGCTGGATCGACTATCCAACTTATCTCCCACTGTCTGCTTCACGTAAGCAGGACATCCCCAAATCCTTAAGTACGAATACTTAGGAGCTTTGTCATTCCATAATTCGTATGGTGTTTTGTCCACTGCTTTAGTGTGGACGTTGTTCAACAACAATACCGCCGTTTCAAGCGCATAGCCCCAAAACGAAGGTGGAAGCTCAGTGAAGCTCATCATGGATCGAACCATGTCCAACAAAGTTCGATTACGACGCTCCGATACACCATTAAGCTGTGGTGTCATAGGAGGAGTCCACTGAGAGAGAATCCCATTCTCTTTTAGATAGTCCAAAAAATCGGTACTTAAGTATTCTCCACCTCGATCCGATCGAAGTGCTTTAATACTTTTACCTAGCTTATTTTCTACTTCAGCCTTGAATTCTTTGAACTTTTCAAATGCTTCATACTTATATTTCATTAAATATAAATACCCATACCTTGAATAATCATCAGTAAAGGTAATGAAGTAGGTGTGGCCATGTTGAGTCCCAACTCTAAATGGACCACAAACATCTGTATGGATCAAATCCAACAGATTTTGACTACGCTCAGGTTTCCCCTTAAAAGGAGATTTAGTCATTTTCCCTTTTAGGCAGGATTCACAAGTAGGTAGAGAGTTAATATCAGACATATCAAACATGCCCTCTCCCACTAGCTTGTTCATCCTCCTTGAGGAAATATGACCTAGTCTAGCATGCCAAAGGTTTGCCGGGTTTGACTATCGATTTTCCTTTTGTTTGTTGTCGCCGGTTTATCAACATAATTTATTGGAACGTCTTTTAGTTTTAAGTTGTATAGATCGTTTTCAAGTTGTCCATTTCCAATCAAACATTCATTCTTGTAAATATTGCAAATCCCATTCACAAAATTGCAAGAATAACCATCTCTATCTAGCATAGAAACAGAAATAATGTTTTTAATTAAATCCGGAACAAATAAAACATCTCTTAAAAATAACTTAAAACCGTTCTGCAAAATTAAACAAACATCTCCAATGGCTGTAGCTTCAACTCTGGAACCATTCCCGAGCCTCAGCTGGGTCTCACCCATTCTAAGCCTGCGACTTCTTGTCATCACCTGCAAATCATTGCAAATGTGAGATCCACATCCGGTATCCAATACCCAAGAAGTAGTATTAAGTGAAATGTTTATTTCAATATAGAACATACCCTTTGCAGTTCCCAACTGCTCTAGATATTCCTTGCAGTTGCGCTTCCAATGACCGGGCTTCTTGCAGTAATGGCAAACATCCTTGGATTTTCCATTGTTTGAAGCCTTTGTCTTGTGCTTCTTCTCGGGTTCGACTTTTTTGGGTGGGGCAGAACGTTTCTTACCCTTCGTACTTGGCCCCTTCTTAGCAGAAGATGAGGAGCCCACCAAAAAAGCTGGTTTATCCTTCTTTAGTGTGGATTCATATGTCACAAGCATATTGACCATCTCTTCAAGGGTGGCCTCTATCTTGTTCATATTAAAATTTACCACAAATCCGTCAAACGAAGAAGGAAGAGACAGAAGCAGTAAATCCACGTTGAGTTCATTCTCCAACACCAAATCAAGAGTTGCTAACTTCTGTATGAGCCAAATCACTCGTACCCCATGATCACGGACCGAAGTCCCTTCACGCATGCAACACGTCATTAGCTCCTTAACAGTAGCGAACCTTTCAGCCCTCGATTGAGCCCCAAAAAGTTCCTTGAGTTGAGCGTGAATGTCAACAGCATTCACGGTGTCCTCAAATCGCCTCTGGAGTTCATCAGACATCGAGGCTTGCATATAGCATTTGGTCTTGATGTCATGGTCCCACCATGCATCAAGTTTGGCCAATTCCTCCGGACTTACGTCAGCTGGTGCTTCCTTCGGAGGTGATTTCTCTAACACGTAGAGCATCTTCTCCGAAGTCAAGACAATCTTCAACTTTCGGAACCATTCCGTATAGTTTGCGCCAGTCAACTTGTTTTGTTCGAGGATCGAGAATAATGGATTACGCGAATTCATTGTATGAAATACTGAAAAGAAAAACAGACATATATCAATGATTGTTTAAGCAATTTACTAAGACATAAAATAGGCGAATTTAATTTTATGAATCTCACTCCCACTATTTTAACGATTTCACTACCCTCTAGTGAAAACGGGAAACTTTTTCCTTAGTGAGAACATGGAGTCCAATTGACAAACTTATGGTCCCGAATAATATCAGCCAACCATAATTCTCAAAAGGTAGAGCCCAATTGCTTCCAAAGCAACCCCCATGTATTTACCTCATGTCCAATAAGGGCCCAATAATATGACGCCGTTTATAGTGACATGTAAAGATGACCCATCAATATTAAGTTGTGATGGACGGTCGCCATGTGGATCCCCCAATAATATGAGCCGATCCCATGGGAGTTCCACCCAACTTACAACATGTGTCGATCCAATGTACAGCTTTCCGACGGATGGGCCCCCCCAATAATATGAGCCGGACCGTATCCGCGGGTAGCATCACATACATTGACCGTTGATGGAAGGTAGGAACATTTAAACAAATTTAAATTTCCTTTATTTATCTTGATATCAATTTTAAATCATATTTAAAATGAGGGATTTTTAATTATGAAAATTTGTCTCATCATTTTTCAATTTATTGTATGCTTGCCGGATTCATACAATTATGTCTAAAACATGCATACAATCATAATATCATATATTATATATAGGATGATCGATTCCATTTCTAATTGACTCGTGGTTGCCAATCACGAGTCTTAGTCCAATCCTAGGTAATATGCAGTATGCAATGCAATCCTATTACATTAGCTTCCAATTTACATTTCTTCGTCTTTATTGTCTGCTGGGCCCACCATCTTCAAATCTTGATCTCCCACTAAATCTAATGTATTTACAATAAATAGCAATGACAAGTAGGGGATACATTTTAGGGGTGGGAACGGGCCATAAACCAAGCCCACTTTTATTACATATGACATTCATATTGGGCCATAAACCAGGCCCATTAATAAAACCAACAACAATAAAACAAATGTAAATTCCTAACATACACCTACAAAATTGGTCATGGCAATCGATCATCCTTATCCAATAACATTTAATTCAAAATTAATTTATTGGATATCATGCATATGGCAATTTAAATTTAAACAGGATAAAATCATATTTTATATATAAAATCATATTTTACATATAAAATCATATTTTACCTTTTATTAAATAAAATCATATTTTATCTACAGAATCTAATTTTATAGATAAAATCATATTTTACTTAATATATACATAAGATCAAATCTTATCATCAATTGTACCAAAAATAATTGATTTCAAAATTCAATTTAAGGATAAAATATTAAAGTTTTCCAAAAATTCAAATTTATCCAAAAATCAATTTTAAAATTTCGGACTCGAACAATTCGATCCGATGCCTCGTGAACCAATCAAAAACAATTTTTGACCGGACCAAAAATAAAATTTTAACACATTAAAATTAATTTAAATAAAAAAAATAATTTTTTCCCGCGGGCCGCCCGGGACACTCCCGGGCCGGCCCGCACCCGTGGGCGCGGGCCGGGGCAGCCCGGCTGCCCCTTTAGGGCAGCGACAATCGCTGCCCTGGCGGCGCCTGGCGCCTGCGCTGGGCAGCGCCGAGCGCTGCCCCTGGGCGGCAACGTGCGCCGCCGTGGGCGGCGCTGTGCGCCCCCTTTGGGCGGCGCCGTGCGCCGCCCGGGGCAGCGACCGTCGCTACCCCACCGGGCAGCGATCCAATCGCTGCCCGGGTTTTGCCCGAAAAAAAAAAAATTTTTTTATTTAAAATATTTATTTTGTTTTAAAAAACCAAGACTCAAAAATTTTTGTACAATCGATTAATTTAATCGTTTGATCTGAGCAACCTGGCTCTGATACCACTGTTGGAAAACTGGCGTTCAGATCAATCACGATTGATACCCGGTGCAGCGGAAGTTTAAAATTTTATTATGGAACAATTCCATAGTGTGGGTATCAACCGTTTAACGATTAAATTATAAGTGTGTGTAAAATTAAATAAATATTATTAAATTTTACCTTCAATCTCGAAGCGAGATTATTGGACACCACACAGATTTCTCTGCGCTTCTTGTATCTCCCTGGAACTGATGAACAAGCTTTCCTTCAATCAGGTCCACGAATGGAGGTTTAATCCCTCTGATAGATTGCACTAGAAAATCTATCAGAAGTTTTCTGCGAAGAGAATAACGAATTTGATTCGCTAATCCTGTCTGCAATTCAAAATCACAGACCGGAAAATCTCTGACAGAGAGAGGGAGGGGCGGCCGAATTTCTAGAGAGAGCTAGGGTTTTTTTTTCGAAAACTGTCTCTCAAAATTATGACCAACTGTGTGTAATTTCTGTACTGCAATAACTTATTTATAATGCAGGTCACTAACACCTTAGGGCCCATTAGTCATAAGTTGAGGCCCGACAAGCAAAGCCCGCATGTTCAGAAATTAATATAAAATTCATCGTGACTCCGATTGATAAATCAATTTTACCAATGTGCACAGAAACCATTTCTGCACATTTTAAAGTCAAGATAAATTTTCCTGAATCCGAATTCAGTGGTTTCCAAAAATGTACATCCCTATGTCATTTTAGGAAATCCTACTCCCTTACTCTTATTTAAGAAGTCCAACTTCTTTATTCATTAAATTTAACTCTTTAAATTTAACTATCTCAAGGGGGATTAAAACTCCATTACACTGTGTGACCCTCAATGGTTCAGGGATACAGCTAGCCGTGGGCTCACAACTCCTTGTGACTCGGAACAACGATTTCCGACTTGCCCAACGAATCATGGTAAAGCGCCTAGCAACATCGCCCCATGATTCCCTAGGTATCACTGATAGTGCCTACAAGAACCAGTAGATTTTGGTTAGCGTACAGTACGGTCCCTTCATCCATATATCCCGATCGAATCAACAACCATTGGTATATCGAGAGTCGCTCAAGATTCGATAACTATGCAATACATCTTGAAGATCAAATTAGTGACATCGCATGTGCTACTAAGAAACCATTTCTTAAATCACATCAAGTACTCTGGCCAGAGATTCGTCACACTAATATCTCCTCAGATCGCATAGGATATCCACACTCGCAAGTATGTGGTGAATCCTTGACAACAATGCATCGACTCCTATATGTGTTGTAACTGTACCCAATCCCGACACCTGATGACCCCCATAGAGTCGGTAAACGAGTCAAAGCACAGTACTAGCATATAGAGTCTCCATGATGTTTCAAGTAGTAAGGACTAATGGTGTACAACCAAAACCGCGGACTTTATCCACTCGATAAGTGATAACCACTTGGAAAGTTCGGATAGGGTAGTTCGATTATTCATCCTATGAATATCCATTTGCATGCTTCGAACATCTCCATGTTCCCTACCAATGAAACGTGGTACTCCGCATCGCAAATTCTAGTCTCAAACTCGAGCGATCCTTATCCATATTATCGGACGACTCAATCGACTAGGAACAGTTTAGAATATACAGCGACTATAAGATGTATTTCATGATAGACATCCCCATGTTCTACCACATCTTACATACACTATAGTATATTCAAGGTCTTTATCAAAACAACAATAGTATATCATAATATAACAATATGAAGAAAGATAAAGTCATTGCCATTAATAAAAGTGTAAATTACATTAAACAAAAGATCGTTTGTACAAAGAGTCATCAAAGCCCATAGCCACAAGTTGGCTCACTGGGCACCCACTCTTTCATTTATTACTCTGACGACCACCGAACTAGGTTATTCATTCATCAGCTTCTTGGTGTTGCTAAGAACTGTTGGATCACGACAAAGAGAGCCATGGAGAATCGAAGTACAGCTATTAACTGGAATCTTTTCAAATCTGAGTTTTATAAGCGGTTTTTCCCAGTTTCATACCGAAAGGACAAGGGAGCCGAGTTTACCAGTTTGAGACAGGGGAATTTGAATATCATGGATTATGTATCCAAGTTTGATAATTTGCTGAGATTTGCACCGCACATTGCCGACAACGAACAAACAAAACCGATCAGTTCATTAATGGCTTGGTCCCTGATATCTTCACGGTTGTAAACACTGCTAGGCCTGATAATTTTGCGGATGCCATGAATCATGCAAAAGGAGCTGAAGCAGGTTTGTGGAGACAGAGAGGAGCTCCAGTTGTGCCTCAGCAGCCTAGTCAGTCTCAGAACCAACCACCTCATTACCAGAATCAATCTTTTCAATTTCAGAATCAACCACCGAGTTTTGAGGGTGGTAGCAGTGGAGGTAATAGGAAGGATTACTATCACCCGAAAGGGGAGCAGTTTAAGAAGCACGGAAGCAGTTCTTTGAGCTCTAGTGGCTCGAGGCAATTTGGATCGGGACAGAGTTCGGGTCAGTCAGGAATGTCTTGTGCAAATTTCGGAGGTCGTCACTTCAGTGATCAGTGTAGAGGTATTTTTGGAAGCTGCTATATCTGTAACCAGGCGGGGCACTTTGCCAGATCATTTTCTCAGCGGGGTTCTAAGCATGCACTGAGTGGAAGTTCTTCAAGACAGACAGCTCAGCCTCATCAGCAAGCATCTACGGTCCACTTTTTCCAACCACAACAGCAGAATATACAGGAAGGGAACCAGCATGCGAACCAACCTCCCAATCAGCAGGCATGATTTTATGCTCTGATCAAGGATCAGGCTCAGGCTGCACCCGATAATGACATAACATGTAACGTTAGATTTGGGTTTTTCTGCTCTTATTGGACTGTTAGATATTGGTGAGTCTCTTTCCTTCTTATTGAAGAATCTGTTTAATGTTTATCGTGCCTCTAACTTTTTCCAGGTCGTTCGAATTGACGAACACTCCTGTAGTGTTGTTAATTTTTCTATTAACCGGATCTTTCAGAAGTATTAGTTGAAGCTAGAAATTCTTATCGACGATTTTCTTGTCTTTTTGGAATGAGAATTGTACTTATCATTCAGAGCTTTTGAGAATCGTATTCATTTTTGGGTGCCGAGCAGTGGTATGCTATCCTTCGATGCCTGAATTCTGTTTGGATCGAGTTGTCTCCCTCGATTTTATGATCTGGTGATGGAAATTCTGTCGATCGGCGCTTCAGTATATTGATTTTTGGTACTAATGATCTTTCAGTACTTGGCTTTTCTTCTTATCGATATTTTGGATATACTCTTATTCAGAGGAATCACGCTCTAGTCTGAGACATCGAGGCAACTGAAGACGCTCGAGACTCAATGTCTGTTTCTGGACTTGAGCTCGCAGCGATCTTATTGATTGGAAAATTTGGCATCGTTTCATTACGAAGAGATTTTCGCGACCTTTTCTAATCTTAGAAGTCAAAGGAATTGTTCTTATTTTATCTATTATCTGATTTTGATTGTCCGATTGATGAATCTGCTACCGTATTCCATACAGAATGATTTTCAGTCACGACCAGAGGATTGATATTTTGTCGGAGGTCATCAGATGCTATGTTTTGCCAAAGTCTCTCAGTTTAGACAGAGATCCTCGATGCATTCGTTCTTTCGGAAAAGACTTCGAAGATACTTTTGTTGTTTGATTGCAACTTATTTCAGTTCAATATCCTCAGAACGACGGACAGTCAGATCAGACGAGTCAAACTTTAGAAGAGATGAAAATCCCTTTTATTTCGAGATAATTTTCTGTATCGCATGAGTTAGAACCAGAGATGATTTGAATTGTGACTGAGCAGAGGAAGATTATGCAGAAGAGAATGAGTCGACTTTTGATTGACGAACTTGAAGGAGTAATTTGGGAGACAGAGTTCGTGTTGGAACCGTGTTTGATTTCGAGAACGAAATCTTTTCTTAGAGGTGGAGAATTGTAGACCGTCATCTTCTAAAGCAGCACATGAAATCAAATTATGGCATAAGTTGGGAACATGTCTCATATTTTTCAGAATTAACATATAACCTGAATCAAATTTCAAAGAGACATCACCAAAACCAGCAACTTGACACGACTCATCATTTGTCATAGACATTGTCCCATCCTTTACTTCTTGATAATTAAAAAACAGGTTTTTAAAAGGAGACATATAAAACGTGCACGCAGAATCAACAAGTCATTCATTTTCACTCAAAGAACTAGAATGCACGAAATTCACATTATGCACATTACACATATCAGTCACCATAAAAACATCACCCATGTTTTCACTACAAGAAGTCATATTGGCAGTATCATCATGCTGATTTTTGTAATTCTGGTTTTGTTTTTGTTTAGGCCTTGAACAATCTTTAATGTAATGACCTGTTTCACCACAATTAAAACATTTTCTGTTTTTATGCCTCGACTGAGATATTTGCTTACTCTTACCTCTGTTTTTAACAGAAGATTGGTTATGGTTGTTTGAATGTCTTTGAAAACGAGTTTTAGACCTTCCCCTAACAAACATAACCTCACCGAAATTATTACCACCCCTATTGGTTTTCAAATCGATCTCTTTGCTTTTAAGACCATTCACAATAGTTTCTAATGTTATCTTGTCTCTAACATACTTAATAGCAGATTTAACATCACTGTAAGAATCAGGAATATCATTTAAGAGAACAATATGCGTGTATTCATCAATATGTTTATCTCATGTTTGCTTAATATCTTGAATTAATTTGGTAAACACATCAACATTTTCATCAATGTCTTTGTTCAAATCGAGTTTGAAACGGAAAAATTTTTCAAGTAAAAACAATTTACTCGGCAGTAAGTCTCGGTATAGAGCTCTTCTAATTTTTTCCAAAGTTCTTTGGCCGATTTCAGTTTACCAATTTTTCTTAACACAGAGTCAGATAAATTCAAGATAATAGAAGTGTAAGCAAATTCATCCATTTCAGCTTTTTTTTTCAGCCGTTTCGACAGCAGAATACGACGAATCTTCTAGTAGTACTCAATATGTTCTGTGAATAATTTATTTATTTATTTTATTTATCCACTAAATTTGTATTATATTTTGTTGTGGATTATTTTAAATCATGTTTAATGTATTGTATGGCTAGCTAGTAGTACTCAATATGTTCTGTGAATAAAATTCATGTAAAATAATTTAGTTATCTACTACTTTGCTTAGAAATTTGGGGAGAAAAATACTAGTAAAATTAAAATTAAAATTTCAACTAGGAACATTTTATTTTAAGGGGTGTTAAGAAAGTCATATTTTGAAAAAAAAAGGTTTCGAAATCTAATAATTTTTTTATTTACTAGTTGTTTAATGTTTAATATAGAATAAATAATATACAACTCAATCATAAATAGTAAAACACTATGCATTGCGGTCGACCTGATTTTCCAGTCAAATTGTCATTACACCATTATATGTGGGGTGTTTTGATGTTTGTTTTTCAATCGCGATTTTAATAAAAAAAAATTGCACTTGACGGTGTGGTGTGGTGTGGTATGGTTGGGATTGGTCGATTTGAGCGATTTTTCATATAGTTTGATCATCCCTAGCAACCACGATGATACACCTTTGTTGTGTAACATAACATTTCTATGGTGTGTCTCTTTCTATATATATAGATTAATTTTGGGCATGATATTGACTTTGAATTCAGATTATGTGTATGTATTGGGATTTAAACAAATTTCCTACACCTAGAGATGTCAATAAAATTTAGAAATTCATACATAAATAATTGTAAACGATATAAATTCAATAACCATATATAAATCATTATTAATAATATGATTCTTCAAAATTAATCAAATATACATAGATTATTACAAATCATATAAATTTTTTAAAATCTATCAATTATATAAAAATCATTTGGCTGATCAATACATAAAATATTAAATATAATAATCACAAGAATATAATATTAAAATCGAAAAGAAAAATGACGAGTTAACTCTATTCACCCAGCCCCACCCCCTAGACCCACGGATAAAACTGGTCAATCCATTTTAGCCCATCTCAAAACAAACACGGCCCAACTCCAAATTTTTTAGTGGCTGGCCCGGTCAGCACCAACAAGAAAATCGATTTACTTCGTCTTCATCCAAACATCGTCTGCTTCTTTCGATTTCTCTTAATCGTCTGCCGTGTAGCCCTAATCACCCAACTTCTTCATCTTTCAACCAACGTACGACTAAGGTTAAAAGGTAAAATAATCTTGGAACAATTGTATCTTCGTACGATTTGTAGTGCTCTCAATTTTTTGTTGTTTATTATTTGCCAATTTTGCTTAATCCACTGCCCGATGAGTCATTTATGCTGCATAAAGTATTTTCTTTTTAGTTCTAACTCTGTCTCTATTGTTTGGAAATTTAGAGTCAACATTGTAGCTTTTCGAGCGGTGAGAAGCTGGAGCTTAATTGTCTGTAGTCAATCTGTGGTTTTATTTATGCCTAATATTTGACAGAATGAATAAAATAGAAGTTGTCTACTTTATTGCTGTAGTTTGTATTTACATGAATCAAAAGTTTTGTTAATCTGTGGTTTTATTGCTGTAGTTTGTATTTACTTCACAAATTGTTTTTAACATCATATGTCCAATTCATCATATGACTTCATTGCAACAATAGATACCCGTATCTTTGTAGTTGGAGTTTATTTTCCAACTTAAAAGAGAAGTTCTAAATTCGTTTAAGTAGGAAACATTGCTTGATCGATTTGGTTTAATTGGCAAGAGCGTGGGTTAAAGTAGGAAAGCCTTTCAAGTTTTTCCTCTGTTTGCCACTTGATTAAATTTTACCATTATTTATGAACAGAAATTTGCCTACTTTTGCTTATTGTATTGCAGGCGTTGCTTACTAAGGTGCTACAAGAGCACCCAAAGCTCCACCCATGTGTTCCAACAGCAAAGTTCTCATGGAGTTAGAGGGTAACGCCAGAAGTTCATCGGCTTCCTCTTTAGGGTCGAAACTTTTTTTTACTGGGAAAGTTTCTGATACTTTAAATTCTGATTCACTTGGTGAAAAGCCCTCTATTTTTCCTGTTCCTAAGAGCCAAGTTCTAGGCAAAGCGAAGGACTTCCTGGACGCGATGTCTGAATCAAACAAAACCCTGTTGCAAGATGCAAAGGGAAATCCTGATAACTATGATATCGAAGTACTTAGTGGCAAAGAGTCACACATCATTGAAATGGATTTAATGCTAGGCATTGCCGATCTTCATACCCCAGAAGCTGTTGGTGCAGCAGAAGCTGCCATGGCTGGTTATCAACCAGTAATTTCTGTGGATGCAAATAGCAGTTCAGAATCTGATGATGAAGAAAACGAAGATGGGAATGATGAGGGTTTTGATGAAAATAGTAATAGTTCTTCAAGATCTAATGGGAGAGATTTTTCGAGGAAATCATCAAAAAGCAGGAGATCAAGAAAACGGTCCAAGATTCTGGAGCTGTGCTAAGATTGCTGGTGGGTTGTTAATTCCACATGAACAGATTTTCATATTATTTGTGTTTGCACAATTTTTAAAGATGCGGGCGTGTTAGGTGCTAAAGCACCAATGTAGTTTGTAGTTTGTATTTACTTCACAAATTGTTTTTAGCATCATATGCATGTCCAATTCATAATGTTTTGATAGAGATAAAGAGTTAAAATTTTGTATCAGGGTTCGTTTTATCATTTTTTTGGAATTTTGTCTGAATAATTTTTTCTGCTTTAAATTTGAAAATATAAAGCTTTTTTAATGAATACAATAGCCCACTATTTAGTTGCTTGCCATATTGAGATAGATTGATAAGATTTGAGGCTAAACTTTTCTGCTAAGGTGATTATGTTTGGATGCGAATATTAACAATGATTGAATGAATATTGATTGTGTAATATTGAGATAAAGGTTAAAGGAAATGTCATAGCTTAATTCAATAAAATTTCATACATGTACTCCAATGCAATTTTCCTTATTAGATATAAATGCTTATATTAGATGGCTTATGTGGTTTAGTTATAACAAATTTCAGGAATGCACTTTTAAGTCTTAGCTTTCTGTAAATTTTACATTTCTGTGTTGGCTTTGTTGCGTCTTTTGGTCGGTTCCTTTAGTTGATTTCATTTATGGTGTCATGTGAATAGCATATGACATCCTCTTATCAGCATGTCAACCATAGTTGGTTAAGAAATGGAGACAATATATTTCGGGAAAATATGACATCAAGAGGATGTCAGTCATAGTTGGTTAACTGTGTAGCATGGGTGCTCCTAAAAATTTTTTTTTTGGGAGTATCGGGTACGGGTATGACACACGGATACGCGTGTCGAATATGGCAGACACTGTTGACCTTTTTCAAGTTTGACCAGTTGGGTACGGTTTGGGTACGGCTTGGACACTGCCCGGGTACATTTGGGCTAGATCGCAAAAAATTAAAAGTTTTAAAGGTTCAACTGAAAAATAAAAAATTTACGAGGACTACTTAGTAAATATATTAATATGAATTGGGCTTAAAAAACCCTAAATCATCGATTCTTTCTTCGTTAGTTCTCCTTTCCCATTATTTCTTTTTCTCATCTGTTTCTCATCGTCTATCATTACCAACACCACTCCTTGAATTTTTTTGCTAGCCGCTCATGGTCGCGGGACGCCGCACACAGCCCGTATATATATGCATATATATAATATTATATTTTTTTAATCATAGTCGTATCTTAGCTGCATCGTGTCTTATATTTTCAAAATTTTTCGTATCGCCGTATCCGTATCATATCCAATCCGATACCCGTACCTGTATCCATGCAACATAGTTTGTTAAAAATGTAGACAAAATATTTCGGGAAAATATGACTTCATTGCAACAATAGATACCCGTATCTTTGTAGTTGGAGTTTATTTTCCAACTTAAAAGAGAAGTTCTAAATTCGTTTAAGTAGGAAACATTGCATGATCGATTTGGTTTAGTTGACAAGAGCGTGGGTTAAAGTGGGAAAGCCTTTCAAGTTTTTCCTCTGTTTTCCACTTGATTAAATTTTACCATTATTTATGAACAGAAATTTGCCTACTTTTGCTTAGGCTATTTTTGGTATGTGTAATGAGATTATTAATGTAAAGATAATTTATGTGATAAGTATATTTTTTCAATATAATTATGAAATTGTTGAAAATATATTATATTATATTAGAATTATTGAAAATTGAGTTGTATTATTTTGAAAATTAGTGTGTGATGATGTAGATGATGATGATTTAATTATTGGACTAATCTCCCATTGAGATCTATAAATAGGTCTCTCCATTTGTGTAGAAAAACACAATTTGAGAGAATAAATTTAAAGTGTGGAGTTTGAGAATATTTTGAGTTTTTGAGTTTTATAAATTGTACTCACCAGCGATTTTCCACCACATGTTTTTTCTCTATTTGTACACTTACTTGTACTCATCGTTTATCCATTATTTTGTATTGTCATATTAATTAAAATTAACTAATAAAATGCATTGTTATTTTTCTAGTACCACCATGTCAAACTTGGCAAAGCTTGAATTCGTTGCACTCGATATCACTGAAAAAAATTATATTCCATGGACTCTTGATGTTGAGATGCATCTTGAGTCATTGGGTCTAAGTGAAAGAATTAAAGAAAATAATATATCAACCTCACAAGATAAAACAAAAACTATGATTTTCTTGCGCTGCGATGTATCGAATAGTCTCGCAATTAAAATTCTGTGGACTTGAAGTCACAGAGATGGAAATGCTTGAGAAAATATTTTCCACTTTTCACGCATCGAATATAACTCTACAACAACAGTATAGAGTGCGTGGATTTTTGAGATATTCCGAACTAATCGCATGTCTTCTTGTGGCGGAAAAGAACAACGAATTGTTAGTAAGAAATCATCAATCCCGACCCACTGGATCAACGGCATTTCCTGAATCAAATGTCGTAATGAAAAATGAAAACCAAAATCAAAGGAATAGACCAGATTTTGGTCGTGGACGAGGTCGAGGACGTGGGCGTGGACGTGGACTTAGAAATGACCGCGGTCGTGGATATGAAAATAATCGAGATAGTTATTTCAGTAACTCATCTCAAAAGAGCGTCATGCACCACCCACTAAAAAGGCAGCATGAAAACATGAGTGAAAATGAAAATCACTCAAAAAGAACCGAGAGTGTTTGTTATAGATGTGGCACTCCGGGACATTGGTCACGAACTTGTCGAGCCCCCGAGCACCTTTGTAAGCTCTATAAAGAATCGATAAAGGGGAAAGGAAAAGAGACCAATTTTGTTGAAAATAGTGACCATTTAATTGGTTCAACTAGTTTCAGTGCTGCAGATTTTTTGAATGATTTCGAAGACATTGATTAAAAGATTGGTGGGACTAGATTGTAACAAATTTGTATTTTTCATGCATTTTTGTATTATAAAGCATGTTATATTTTACATTTGTATTGTACTTAATTTTTCTTTATTACATTTTTGTGAAGTTTGATAATGAAAATGCTATGAGCAAACATGGAAATAATATCATGGAAATTTGCATACCGGATAGTGGTACAACGCACACTATTCTGCGAGATGAAAGATATTTCTTGGAACTAAAACCAACAAAAATAATGGTGAATACAATATCAGGTCCTGTAGACTTGATTGAAGGTTTTGGTAAAGCAAAATTTTTGTTACCTAATGGTACAAAATTTTTGATAAATGATGTTTTATATTCACCACGATCGAAAAGAAAGTTGTTGAGTTTTAATGACATATATTCTCATGGGTATGATACTGAGACAATGACTGATGGAAATCAAAAATATATGTGTCTTACCACATATAAGTCAGGAAAGAAATTTGTAGTTGAGAAACTACCAATGCTCCCTACTGGATTGCATTATACACATATAAGTCCAATTGAATCAAATATGGTGATGGATAATTCATCAATATTAACAAATTGGCATGATCGATTGGGACATCCTGGTTCAACAATGATGCGAAGAATTATTGAAAATACACATGGTCATCCACTGAAAGACCAGAAGATCTTTCAGAATAATAAGTTTCAATGTAAAGCATGTTCACTTGGAAAACTTATTATAAGACCATCACCAGCTAAAATCCAAACTGAATCACCCATATTTCTTGAACGTATTCAGGGTGATATTTGTGGGCCAATTCATCCACCATGTGGACCATTTCGATACTTTATGGTATTGATCGATGCCTCTAGCAGATGGTCACATGTATGCTTATTGTCAACTCGGAATGTGGCATTTGCAAGATTGATGGCTCAAATAATAAAATTGCGAAATCAATTTCCCGATTATACAATCAAAAAAATAAGACTTGATAATGCTGGAGAATTTACATCCCAGACTTTCAATGATTATTGTATGTCAATGGGAATCACTGTTGAACATCCCGTAGCTCATGTTCATATGCAAAATGGATTAGCTGAATCATTGATTAAACGTCTACAACTGATTGCTAGACCAATGATTATGAAAACAAAACTCCCTATTTCTATATGGGGACATGCAATTTTACATGCTGCGGCATTAATTCGCATCAGACCAAGTGCATATCATAAATTCTCCCCATTGCAACTTGCATTTGGTAAAGAACCAAATATCTCTCATCTAAGAATTTTTGGATGTATGGTGTATGTGCCTATTGCACCACCTCAACGATCAAAAATGGGTCCTCAAAGAAAAATCGATATTTATATCGGTTATGATAGTCCATCAATCATTCGATATCTTGAGCCTCAGACAGGCGATGTGTTTACAGCACGCTTTGCTGATTGTCATTTTAATGAAGAAATATTCCCAGTGTTAGGGGGAGAAAAGAAACACATCGAAAAAGAAATCACATGGTATGTACCATCATTGTTACATTTGGATCCAAGGACCAAACAATGTGAAAAAGATGTACATCAAATTGTACATTTGCAAAGAATAGCAAATCAAATGTCATATGCATTTGCAGACACAAAAGGGGTGACAAAATCATATATACATGCTGTAAATGCCCCAGCTCGAATTGAAATTCCAAAGAAACAGATTGAAGACACTCATGATTCAAGTTTGACGCCTGAAGCGTGGAAGGTCAGTCGGTTCCAAAGATAAAAATCCTCGGAAAAGAAAAGGCATAGAGAAGCACGATGATCATAAAATAGAAAATGGTGTTCCAGAAGAAACACCTGATGATGAAAATGTTCTGTCAGAACCACAAACTAACGAGAATCGTGAAATCTCTATCAATTATATTAATACTGGAAAAATATGGAACCGAAAAGACATAGAAGATATTGATGAGATATTTTCTTATAATATGGCTTGTGACATCATAAATGAAAATGAGGATCATGAACCAAAATCTTTTGGTGAATGTAAAACTCGTCATGATTGGGCCAAATGGAATGATGTCATCCAGGTTGAATTGGATTCCCTGAATAAACGTAATGTTTTTGGACCTATAGTCCCCACACCTGAAGGTGTAAAACCTGTTGGATACAAATGGGTTTTTATTCGAAAGCGAAATGAGAAAAATGAAATAGTCAGATATAAATCTAGACTTGTTGCACAAGGTTTTTCTCAAAGGCCTGGAATTGATTATGAAGAAACGTATTCTCCTGTTATGGATGCAATTACGTTTCGATATTTGATTAGTTTGGCAGTGTCTGAAAATTTGGAAATGTGTCTTATGGATGTTGTTACAGCTTACTTATACGGATCACTTGATAATGATATATACATAAAAATCCCTGAAGGATTTAAGATGCCTGAAGCACAAAGTTCAAAACCCAGAAAATTTTATTCTGTAAAATTGCAAAGATCATTATATGGGTTGAAGCAATCAGACCGAATGTGGTATAATCGGCTAAGTGATCACTTGATGAAAAAGGGATATGTAAATGATCCAATATGACCTTGTGTTTTCATCAAGAAAACAACATCCGGATGTGTAATTATTGCTGTATATGTTGATGATTTAAACATCATTGGAACGAATAAAGAAATTCAAGAAGTTATGATGTACTTGAAAGAAGAATTTGAAATGAAGGATCCTGGAAAAACCAAGTACTGTCTGGGTTTGCAAATCGAACAAAAAGAATATGGAATTTTTGTTCACCAGGCAAATTATACAGAAAAGATCCTTAAACGTTTTAATATGGATAAATCAAATCCATTAAGTACTCCAATGGTTGTAAGATCTTTAAACATAGAAAAGGATCCATTCCGTCCATGTGAGGATGATGAAGTTATTCTTGGTCTAGAAGTACCATATCTAAGTGCCATTGATGCCCTTATGTATCTTGAAAATTGCACTAGACCTGATATATCTTTTACTGTAAATTTATTGGCAAGATTCAGTTCATATCCAACAAAGAGGCACTGGAACGGAATTAAACATATATTCCGTTATCTACGAGGAACGACAGATTTGAGACTTTTGTACTCAAAAGACACCAATCAAAGTATCATTGGTTATGCTGATGTTGGATATTTATCTGATCCACATAAGACACGTTCCCAAACCGGATATGTATTTACTCGTGGAGGCACCGCAATTTCTTGGCGTTCACAGAAACAAACACTCGTAACAACTTCATCAAATCACGCCGAGATTATTGCATTACATGAAGCAAGTCGTGAATGTGTGTGGTTAAAATCAATGACACAACATATCCAAACTTCTTGTGGATTATCAGTAGACAAGAAGCCTGTGACGTTGTATGAAGACAATGCTGCATGTATTTCTCAAATAAAAGAAGGATACATCAAAAGTGATAGAACCAAACATATCCCCCCAAAGTTCTTTGCCTACACTCAAGAGCTTGAGAAGAATAAATATATTGATATCTGTTACATTCAATCAAGTGAGAACTCATCAGATCTCTTCACAAAGGCACTTCCCACGACGATATTCAGAAAGCATATATACAACATTGGGATGCGCAATCTATGGAATATGTGAATAATCACTCATATTAACATGAGGGGGAGTTTACGTGGCTGCACTCTTTTTTCCTTGCTATGGTTTTTATCCCACTGGGTTTTTCCTAGTAGGGTTTTTAACGAGGCAGCATAAAACACGTAATAAAGACAATCATCATATGACAATCATCATCACAAGGGGGAGTGTTGAAAATATATTATATTATATTAGAATTGTTGAAAATTGAGTTGTATTATTTTGAAAATTAGTGTGTGATGATGTAGATGATGATGATTTAATTATTGGACTAATCTCCCATTGAGATCTATAAATAGGTCTCTCCATTTGTGTAGAAAAACACAATTTGAGAGAATAAATTTAAAGTGTGGAGTTTGAGAATATTTTGAGTTTTTGAGTTTTATAAATTTTACTTTTCACAACAGAAATATATTTATAAAGCTTTAATTTGTTTGATACGTTTTTTTATGATAAGGATAAAAGTGTGGACAAATTTTCATTAGACTAAAATACCCCTCATCCCTTCTATTATTACATATCATTTATTTTTTTTTTTTATTTTTTAAATAAAACCAATGTCTTAGTGATCCAAGCAGATCAAAATCTTCATCATTATCCACTCTCTTCCCCTCCAAACCCACCTCATTTGATTCAATTTGGAAACTGAAAACACGAAACAAGTACCCAAATAAATCTTTGATGCACGCATTGACTTCAACTCCAGTATCTGTACAAAAGGAATTGAAGGGAAATATGAAAACGTACAAGAAAATCCCGAAGCTACACTTCACAAAACAAGGCAATGAAGAATTCAATCAAAAAAGGAGAAACTAAAGAGCATCAGAAAATATTCACCTAAAGTGCACTCGGAGGGGGAGGTTTTCTCGAGGTTTAAGATCGGCGGCATTTGGAAGGTGAGGCTGGTGATGAGTACGGAGCAGCTGTCGGAGATACTGTTGCAAGAGGCGAGGACGGAGGAGCTAATTGAGAACGTGAGAACGACGGTGAAGTGCGCCACCGGGTCGGCTTCTTTTGTAGTGAAGAGTTCAAAGAATTTTAATTGTTTGATTAATTTTAGTTTGTTTCCAAAACAAAATGTGAAGAGATATGTCCACATCTGAAATGGCTCCAGATCTGTAACCGAGAGAGAGTCTCGTAGTGAAGTCTGCAGGAGTGTGTGTGTTTCGTCGACGGGAGAGAGTTTGAATTGGGGTTGGTAAGTAATAAGGAGGGAGAAAATGGTCATTTTGTATTCATTTCCCGGTTACTGTGGCGAATAGGATTAAGAATACCTTCTTCGACGTGGGTTTCAATTTCCGTCCTTTTCAAGCGCAAACAGTAGATTTATGCCGGGCCCAGAGTTATCCCAACAATTGCAAAACTCGAGACAAACACCAGATTATTTTCTAATCATGGAGTTATCACCCATATCAAACAGGCCCTTATTGTATTGCAGGCGTTGCTTAGTGATTACTAAGGTGTACAAGAGGAAGAGCACCCAAAGCTCCACCCATGTGTTCCAACAGCAAAGTTCTCATGGAATTAGAGGGTAACGCCAGAAGTTCATCGGCTTCCTCTTTAGGGTCGAAACTTTTTTTTACTGGGAAAGTTTCGGATACTTTAAATTCGGGAAAAATCCCGGTTCAGTCCTAAATGCTTGGACATATTTTCGGTTCAGTCCTAAATGTTTGAATGTTCCCAGTTTAGTCCGAAATATTTTTAAAAAATTCCCGGTTCAGTCCTAAATGTTTTACGTTCCAGATTTCGTCCTAAATATTTTCCAAAAGTTCTCGATTTGGTACTTCCATCTAGAAACAAAGCGTGATAAAAAAAACTTACAAACAAAAGACGAAGTTAAATAAAATAAAAGCTAATAATAATAATAATAATAATAATAATAATAATAATAATAATAATAATAATAATAATAATAATAATAATAATAATAATAATAAATGAACAAGAATTTCTTTCAAATGAAAATAAAATATAAATTATGCAAAATAAAACTATAGAATAAAAAATAATCGAACCGTGCAACCTTATAAATAAAAACGTTATCAATCACAAACAAATAAACAAATGTTTTAGCAAATAACTAGTATTACTTATTTCACAAAATATTTGAAATTTTCATCAAATTTTTCAAGAGAAGAATACTTATGGTTAACAATTGAAAAAATATAATGAAGTATTTGATCACCATTGAAGTAGTGATATGAAATTACGTTTTATTTAATAATAATTTTTTTTCAAATACTATTTTTTTAAATTATAAAAAGATTTTTAAAAAAATATATATCTTTTTTTTAACTTTCAATTTTTTTCTTAAATGTGCAAGCATCATAAATGAGAATATAACAAAATTAATAGAAATGTGAAATAACATCATTAAATTTTAATTCCTCAAGTTTGTTTATTTTATTTAAGTTTTTATTTTGTAGCATCATGAATTTAATATTTTTACTTTGAACATTGTGTAAAATTGATTTAAATTTGGATAAAAACTCTAATAAATTTGTGTTTTATTTACAACTTGATTAATGTTAAATATATAATAAATAATATAAAACTCAATTATAAATGATATAACACTACGCGATGTTAGTTTTAACACACGAGTAGATGGAAGGATCAAACCGGAAACTTTTGAGAAATATTTGGCACGGAATCGGCAATGTAAAAATATTTAGGACTGAACCGGAAACTTTTGGGAAACATGTAGGACCAAACCAGGAACGTATAAACATTTAGAACTGAACCGAGAACTTTTGGGTAAGATTTAGGACCAAACCGGTAACATCCAAACATTTAGGACTGAACCGAAAATGTGTCCAAACATTCAGGACTGAACCGAAATTTTGCCCCTTTAAATTCTGATTCACTTGGTGAAAAACCCTCTATTTTTCCTGTTCCTAAGAGCCAAGTTCTAGGCAAAGCGAAGGACTTCCTCGACGCGATGTCTGAATCAAACAAAACCCTGTTGCAAGATGCAAAGGAAAATCCTGATAACTATGATATCGAAGTACTTAGTGGCAAAGAGTCACACATCATTGTAATGGATTTAATGCTAGGCATTGCCAATCTTCATACCCCAGAAGTTGTTGGTGCAGCAAAAGCTGCCATGACTGGTTATCAACTAGTAATTTATGTGGATGCAAATAGCAGTTCAGAATCTGATGATGAAGAAAACGAAGATGGAAATGATGAGGGTGCTGATGAAAATAGTAATAGTTCATCAAGATCTAATGGGAGAGATTTTTCGAGGAAATCATCAAAAAGCTGGAGATCAAGAAAACGATCCAAGATTGTGGAGTTGTGCTAAGATTGCTGGTGGGTTGTTAATTCCTCATGAACAGATTTTCATATGATTTGTGTTTGCACAATTTCTAAAGATGCGGGCGTGTTAGGTTCTAAAAGCACCAATGTGGTTGAAATACAGTAGAAAAAATTAACTTCTTCAAAAACAAAAAAAAAACTAAAGTGCTACGAGACTTAGGTAGTGTTTGAGAAAAGTTTTGAAAAATTCTTCTAAGTTTTTTCTTCACAAAATTTGAAAATTTTGTAAAAGAAAAGCGGAGAAGTGTTTCGTAGAAGCTCTTTCAAACACTATCTTATTGTCGTATTGATATAATTTTCCGTAGGAGATTCATTTGATATATTTTTCTTAAAAAGCATAGATTTGGTGTATGATTTTTAATTTATTTTAGCATTTGGGTTGTACTAATTTTGTCATTCTTCCCAAAACTCGGTGTATTTTGTCAAAGTGCGTTTTTAACATGTTTGTGGGCTTGAAATATTTAATACTTTGCTGAAATTGATTTCCTTAAAAATTTTATTTGTTACTTTATAAAAAAAGAAAAAAAGTAGATCCCATTATATATTTTTATATTATTTTAAAAAAAAATCATATCTTTAATGAAAATTAATGATGTAGCAATTAATATATGCATATTGTTGTATTTGTTTTATATCTTAAACGCGGTAGATTTCAACCTAGCATATGAATAATACCCCAATGATAGATCTAATATCCCATGATTTGACACATCAATAATATATAATTAATTACGTCTATGTGTAAAAATACGAACCGTTGGATGCATGGTTTAGGTATTATCCATATGCTAAACGCATATACTGTGTTTGTCTCGACCGCTAGAATGAGTTGCGTATGTTTATTTTCCATTTGAGTAATTTTCCTTTCGTGGAGGAATATACCTGAATTATTTGGTAATATGACACAACTAATATCAAAGCTTCAATTTGCTCGAAACCATGAATGTATAATTGATAGTTGTCATCCATTATATATTTGTGGATCACATGAATATGTTTGTAGAATATCATATTGTAAATTGTCATTGAATAATATTGTTTAGTTACTTGACAATAAATAATTTTTTAAACTATTCGTCAATCATATCACAATATTTATTTCATGATTCATGCAGAATATAGAGATTGGTTATATATAATAGTATATATATGCAGGATATTAATATATACTAATTTTGTCTAATATATTATAATTTTTGATAATGTATCATTTTATGAAATTTAGACATATTCATGCACAACACTATACACACGCAACATGTGCTTGTGGCTGCTAGTATCTTTCCCTATATATTAAAAATCTGTCCATTAGATACCATCTTTTTTTCCTCCCAAAATTGACCTTATAGAAATATGTAAATTTAATTCTATTTATTCATGTTTTCCATATTTTTCTAAACTAACAAGGAATAATTAAATTTTTGGTTCTATAATTTGTACATTTTTCATTTTTGGTCCTGTTAAAAGTAAATTTGCAATTTTAGTCCTGTAACTTGCATTCTTTTTTTTTATTTTTGGTTCTATTAACATTGAATTCGTATTTTTAGTCCTGTAACTTACATGAGTTTTTTATTTTAAGTCCTGTTAACATTAAATTTACATTTTTGATCATGTAACTTGCATTCTTTTTCATTTTTACTCCTGTTAATACTGAATTTTTACTTTTTTGTCATGTAACTTCCATATATTTTTATTTTTAGCCATATTATCGATGAATTTATATTTTTAATTCCATAAATTGCACAACTTTTTATATTTTTAATCATAATATTATGATTTACATATTTTAAAACTTTTAAAATTTAAATGAATTAAATAAAAAACAATCAACTAAAAATTATTCAAAATATTTTTACACTAAATATCATCTTATAAAATACATAATATTAATAAAACTATTAAAAATGAAAATTCACCTTTAATAAAAATAAAAATATATGAAAGTTGCAGGACAAAAAAATGAAAATTCAATGTTAATAGGACAAAAAATAAAAAAAAATGAAAGTTACCGGACTAAAAATATAAATTCAGTGTTAACAGGACTTAAAATGAAAATATAATGTAATTTACAGGACTAAAATGCGAATTCAATGTTAATAGGACCAAAAATGAAAAACAAATGCAAGTTACAGGACTAAAATTACAAATTTACTTTTAACATGACCAAAAATAAAAAACGCGCAAATTATAAGACAAAAAATGTAATTCTCCCAACTTATAACAATTTTAGTTAAGATAAATAATTTTTAAATTTATTTATACATTATTTATATTTATAAAATTAAAAAACATCATAATTAAATTATCATATTTAAACTAATTAATGAAAAATAGAAAATTATGGGATAATTAATGATTATGTCCCTAAAGTTTCCTAACTTTTCCAAAAATATACTAACACTTTTTTCGGGGCCAATTACATCCCTCTTTTTATAAAAAGTTTTCCTGATATGTCCTCCAAACTAAAAATGTCCTATACTACCCTTATATTAATATTTTATATTAATATTTTGTATAAACATTTCCCAATAAAAAAAAATGGTATCAGAGCCTAGGTAATTTTATTCAGACTTTATATTATTCATTAAATCATACTTTTCTTTGTTGAGGAAGAGATTTTCAACAAACCATGGTTTCAAACAAGAGTTTGAACCAGAAGGATTTCATTTATATGAAATCCCAAAAACAAGTGAATCTATTTAAAATAGATTCGTTACAAAACTTAAAGAGACTTAGGTCTTATATACTCTTTGAAGAGATTAAGAAATATGATTTCTAATTCTCAATTTCTAGAGATCACACCAGATTCCTCTAAACTCTTCGGAGATCTTAGATAAATTCAAAAGACGGTACAGGAGGAAGGTTACCACTCGGCAGATTGGAGAAATCCTTAAGAAACAAGAAGAAATTCTTGTAACTATAAAGGATCTTCAAACCAAAATCGTAAATCTAGAACACACTTCTAGTTCTAGAAATGGAAATACAGGAGGAAGGTTACCGCTCTCGTTTGGTACCGAACCTCACTTACATCAGAAAGGTAAAACCAAAATGGTTCAAAAACCTTTAACTGATGATGAAATGATGATTAATCTTATAAAGGAAGTATCAAAGAAAAACACTATCTGATGACTACTTTAGAGAGATTAAATCTCGAGGATCTACAAGATCTTGCGGATTCTTTTGCGAATCTCAAAGTAGTAGATCTAAAAATGAATTCCCCTGAGGGTGAACAACCCATAGGGAATCCCCCTAGTTATGTGGTTAAAACAGAAGAACCACATAGTGAGTTCCATGTTGGAGAAAATTCACATCCAACCGGAACCAAATCAAGAAGGAGTAATATACCAATACATCAAACTCCTTATGGAAAAACTGTTTTAGACCCTATACATCCTTATGGAGTTATGTTAAACCTGGATGTTTTGGACTTCAAAAACAGAGAAGATCTTATAGATGATTGGACATCAGCAATGAGAATAGCAGCATGAACTTTAGAACTCAATAAAGAAGGATTTATCAAACTTCTGGAAATAAGTCTAATGGGATCTGTCAAGATAGCTTGGAAAATGACCATGCTAGAAACCAAGGAATCAATCTTAGCAGGAGAATCACTTAGCGAGATTGGAGGAAGAATGGCCACCCTTTTTAAAGCACAATTCATAGGGGTAGACTATTTCAATAATCAAGATACAGAGAAAAAGAAAAGATATACTCAAGCTCTGTATAGCCTCGAGTTACATGATATCTGTTTAGTTAATGAATATATTATGTTATTCACCAAATACAGATGGAATTCGGGAGTTGAAGAAAATATATCCATTCAGCTATTTTTCGCAAAAATGCAAAGCCCCTGGAGAGAAATGCTGATAAAAGAATACGTTCCAGGTAATCTTGATACATTGGCAAGACGCGCCTCCTTTTTGAAAGGTAAATTGGCGGAATGGTGCCATATGGCAGCATTATAGAAGAATTACAAGAAAATAAGGGGTATTAATAAGCATACTCCTCTATGTTGTAGAGAAAATGATCTCCCTATGGTTATAGGGAATAAATCACAGGGATTTAAGAGGAAGAAATTCAGAAATAATCCCTACAATAAAAGAATGAAAAGTTCTTGAAAACCAAGAACATTTTGGTCCAAACAAAAGGCCAGAGCCTATAGATCTGGTAGAAGAAGTGGACCTACACGAGCATCCCAGCAACAAACTCATCACAAAGCAGGGGAAGAACACCATCTAGAAGAACTTTTAGAAGAACTCATACGAGAGCAAGTGAAAGTTTTAAGGATTGCACTTGCTGGACATGTGGAGCTAGAGGCCATATATTTACAAACTGTCCAGAAAACGAGAGAAAAGGAGTTAAAATCTTTGAAGCAACACCAGATATGGATGATGCGGTCTTCTTTCAAGATCTAGTCCAAGTATATCAATTTAAGGATATCCCCTTAGATGAAAGTATATACGAAGAAGAGATATTGTTTAACCAAGATGAATCTGAAGATGAATCAGAATCAGAATCAGAATCAGAATAAAGAAGAAGTGTTTCGACACGAAACACATGAGAGTTTGGCTGGGTTTTTTAGTCAAACCACGATATCTCATAATATGGTTCAAAGGATTATGAGAGAAAATCCAACATTACAAAAGTACCAAGAATTTTCGGCAGGACAAGTAGAAAAAGTCTTAGGCAACCTAGGGCTTAGACAAAGAAGATATCATTTGATTTACAAAGTATCCAGAAGGGAAATGGAAATCCCTATGGAGTTAACAAGTAATCAAATAGAGATGCAGTTAATTCCTTTTGAAGAAGTAAGAGAGGAATTGCAGAAGCTAAAAAGTGAGGTAGCAAGAACAATGTCTTGGATTCATATTGGAGCAATCCAAATAATGATCAAGGCAACTTTTAAAGAAGGGATAGATTCACCCATTGATATCGTAGTATGTGATAAAAGAATGGGGAATATCCAAGATGCTGTTCTGGGTACGATCTTAGAAAATCTATGTGCAGGGAAAATTGTAGGAGTTATTTATCCAAGAATAGCCTACAATTTAGCTGACAGAGACTTTAGTCGAGCCTTAACGTTGCATCAAAACTTCAAGGAAAAAAGATTAATGAAGGAAGGTAATAGACCATATTCTATTACCTATCAAATTTCATATGCTCTTTCTAATACTCATCATTCTGAATTATTTATTAGAAATGAGTTTATTGAAATTCCAGAAATCTTTGGGAAAGTTGTTCAAGCAATATACCAGGAAAGAATCGAGTTTCCTTTAATTCAAGAAACAGACATTCAAATACAAGATAAAACGGTTCTATACAGAGATCTTAAAATAGAACCCCGTAGGTTATCTTTCCAAGGTGACCGAATGACAAGTCGAAGGTGGGAAAAATCTCCTATTCAGGAAATTCCACCAGAAGAAAAGGAGTTTTTGATAATAGGAAAACTTAGATCTCCAGAAGGATGGAAAGAAGTCAAAATAGTATTCGAAATTACAAGTCACAGGAACCAATTTTCTTGTAACTCGATTTACTATTTAGAGCAGAAGGTAACAGGAACTTACCAAGCATTAATAAATATTGGAGAATTGGAAGTTCAAATCTGTGGAATTCCAGGAAAAGAAGTGGATCAGCTCATTCTTGGCCTATAGTTTCTGGAGGACCATAAACCATGGAAACGCCTTGAAAAAGGAATAGAGTTTATGGCAAAAGAAAAGACTTGGAGGATTCAATAAGAATTCTACGAGATGGAAAACCAAGACAATTGGATAAGGGACAATCCCTTAATCAGATTCGAAAATTCTGTTCACAAAAAGAGGAAGAAACAATTGTTGAAATTAGTAATTCATGAACATGATTTACTAGAACGCATTGAGGAAGTAGAAAGAAGTAACCATACTCTACCTTCTGAAGCCTTAGGAAAACTAAAGGTGAATAGTCTTAATCGGATTACTAAGGTACAACATAGCCTGTTAAAAATGGCGGGGCCATTTAGTAATCCCTTTAAAAAATGACGACATGTCCTTTCTCCATATACATTCCGATTGGTATGTTGTATGAACAATATAAGGCTGAATACTTTGCAGCTTATATTGACTCGGGAGCAGGAATTTGTACAGCAAAAAGGGGAGTCTTCCCTGAAGAATGTGAAGAAGAATTTCCAAAAATTGCTGGACGAGATTTCTCTCGAAGAATTTTAATTCTTTGCAAAGGAATAAAACAAGCAGAGATCCTTGTTGGAGGAGCAGGTCAAACACCCTGGTACAAGGTAAAAACACCACCAATCTATTTCCATGATACAGGAGCAGACATCCTGTTAGGAAATAACTTCTTACAAATGTTTAAGAAGTACACACAAGACAACGAGTCAAGAAGACTTATGTTCACTACAATTTGTGATCATAAAATTATCGTTCAAAGACTTAAGTTTGCTTTTTATCGACAATTACCGATAATATTTCGCAGCCAGCGTGGTGATAAAGGACAACTTTTTCACCCAAAAATGAAAGATCCAAGAAGGTTTGGAGAAACCATGTTGAAAATAACAAGAGAACAAGAACTCCAAACAGAGGATATGGAGCTTCTCAAAGTAACTCTAAATCACAGAGATATAGAGTTAGAAAATAAGGTATCCCTTGAAGATGTCAAAAAGAGGATCAAAGAAAGTTACAATGAGCATCCTTTGGCATGGTGGGATAGGAATCAACTCAAAGCCAGTCTTACTCTAAAGGAAGACCAAGAGTATGAATTTGTCAGATATAAGTCTATCCCAATGAACAAAACAGATCAAAGGGATATGAGAATGATTATCAAGGAACATTTGAACCTTGGTCTAATCAAAGAAGGAGTTTTACCATATAGCAGCCCAGGTTTTCTGGTCAGAAATCATGGTGAAATAAAAAGAGGGAAACCCAGGTTAGTTATTAACTACCAAGGTATTAATAAAATCCTGGAGTTTTATGGGTACTTTATACCCAGTAGAGAACATCTAATTAGCTGTGTACGAAATGCTAAAGTGTTCTCAAAATTTGATTATAAGTCTGAATTCTATCAGATTCGAATGGAGGAAGGCAGTAAGAAATTCACAGTCTTCTCTACACCACAAGGACATTATATCTGGGAAGTTATGTCTATGGGATTGGCTAATGCACCCCAAATATTTCAAAGAAAAATGGATAATCTTTTTAAAGATTATTTCAACTTCATGTTTGTATATATTGATGATATTCTTATAGCATCAAAAAATATAGACGAACATGTTAAACATTTAGAGATTTTCTCTAAAATTTGTAAACAAGAAGGACTGGTTTTATCTGAAAAGAAAGTAGTCATAGCCACAAGAAAAATTGAATTCCTTGGGATTGAAATTGATGAAACTGGAATAATTCTACAACCCCATATTGTGGAAAAAGTAAAGAATTTTCCAGATAAACTCAAAGATGTAAAATAACTCCAAAGTTTTCTAGGAGTAGTTAATTTTGCAGGGATGTTCATAAACAATCAGGCAATGTACAGAAAGGTGTTCAACCCTTTGTTAAAAAAGGATGCAAGGTTTATATGGACCAATAACCATACTAAAGGGGTGAACCAATTAAAGGAGATATGTAAGAATCTCCCAAAAATGGCTATACCCGTGGATGAAGATGATCTGGTGTTATTTACGGATGCTAGTGATGAATGGTGGGAAGCAGTGCTTACTAAGATCACTTCGGATGAGAAATACCATGCAGATATTGTAGCGGTCTTTTTTCAGAATCTGAAGCTATCAGATGACATATCAACGAGAAGGAATTTTATGCAGTTAAAAGGGCTTTCGAAAAATGGCCATTATTTTTACTTGCTAAAAAATTCACTTTGAAGGTTGATAACACTCAGGTTAAAGCTTTCCTAAGGAATAAGATTGAATCTAAACCTGAGAAAGCTAGGTTATTAAGATGGCAAGCTTTATGTCAAAATTATATTTTTGATATTGTTATTATTAAATCTCATGAAAATATTCTTGCAAATTTCTTAACAAGAGATGGAAGAAAGTGACGTAGATTCCATCATGAAAATGCAGAGGCATCTCAGGAAACACCTTGGGCTGCTTCAAACCGAGTTCAACCAGCTTGTCCTAAGTGTCGATATAGCGGGCAGGTTACAACAAGCTGATTGGATCAAAGTATCTAATCGAATCACAGGATGTATGCAAGCTCAAACTCAACTATGGGCTGCTATTCAAGGGCCAATTATGCGTGCCATAGAAAAACCACTAGTTTCTCAAAAACAAGAAATGTTAAAACCATTGGTTTTACAAGAACAAGAAATACAGCCACCGATTGTAAAACAATATGTTGAGGATTCTAATACTCAAGAAACAAGCGCTAATCTATCATCAGCTTTTGATGATCTAGATAAAGCAACAATTGATGATGATAACTCATCAAGTCAACCCTCCGCCTCTGGGGTAAAAGAGGAAGAGATCAATCTTAGGCCCCACACCGACAAGGGCAAATCTAAGATCGATACTAACCCAGCTTTCATTTCTCCATTTCAGTTTTATCAACAAGAAGTGAAATCAACCCGATCACTTACAGGGTTGATGTTGCAGGAATATATCCAAGGGTTTGGCTAAAAAACAATGTCAATCCAAAGGATGTAAAGCTATGGTATGAATTTGGGGCTCTAGTCTCAGTTTATACAACTTCACCAGGCTTCCAGGAAATATCACAACTACCAAAATGGATTCAGGAAGCAGTCCAAGAAACATGGGCAAATAATGATCATTTGTCCAGAGGAGATGTGCTCGAGTTATACTTATTTATTGCAGCTCCAGAACCAACAGGGAAAGGATCACACGAGCCCTTTCATTTCATCAAGCTAAGGAGACCTGACATGAATAATCAAAGATTTATCAAGGATCCTATATCTGAAGAAATACCATTGGTGTCCACTTTTGGAGAAAATGAAATCTCAACCAGAAGGGCATGGGGCATTTGGGTTTGTCTCACCGATATGGATAAGGTCAAGTTTTCGTTCAAATTTTATCAAAATTCTGTGAACGGATCATTCCTGTTAAACACAATGACAGGAAAAACTACGGCTTTTGCGGAAGAACTCTTCGAAAAGAAGAGGAAATTTTTGTGGAACAACAAGCTAACGGGGAGTAAAGAAACTCGCCGAAAATTTTGTAACATGGCTCATATCGAAAGATGGTCAGAGAATATCTGCCCAGAATGTCCAAACCAGAAGGATCCAGAATTCGGAAAAACCTTCAAACCCCGAACGGATCGAAAAGATTTTTCCGAGACAAGCAAAGGTGGACAGGGACCACCAAAACTGCATTTTCCCAGGGGCCCACTGCAAAAGCAAAAGATGCCCCGACAACAATAAAGAAGGCATGTGAGGAGAATAAATCCAAAAGAAAAAGTCAAGCATGTGACTCCTCCACTAGTAAAAGATGCCATCAGGCATGTGACTCTCCCACTAGCAAAAGATACCATCAATAATAGCATAAAGAATTTAAGACAGCTGTAAGATTCCCTGAAGTTTCTCGGTGAAACGAGTGGAACTTCGGCTATAAATACAGGATTTTGAGGAAGCTGAAGACATCGATCATTCCCTTCAGTTTTCTTACGAAATAAAAATTATTGTAATATTTCTCTTTCTGAGTTTGTGTTAAATTTCTGTTTTATGTATTTCAAGAGCAAGGCTACTATGAGTAGCTAAACTAGTTATCTCCTCCTCTTCAAAGGAGGTTGATTTATGTAATAATATGTTTTCTGAATAAATTTCCTAAGTCTCTTGTTCATCCATGCTTATATTTTATAATTAGTTTTATATACCATACGCCTTAAGGTAGAAAATGAATTAAGGCTGTGCTGGGTGTCGTTGAAGGAGCTTGTGCAGAAACCATCTGTTGCGACTACATGGTTGAGTGTGAGGAGCACTTCGTAAAACTCGTCAGGTATGACCCAACGACATTATGGTCAAAGAGGTATTTAATTTTAATTAATCTTACAGAAGCATGATGGGCACATGCATAACTTTAATAAAATTGGGAAATAAAGGGCAGAATATGTATTATTTAGTTTCAAGGACATGTTCGAGACACTTTTTAATTGAAAAGGGATATTTTCAGGATACGAAAAATAAAAGTGATATAATTGGTTCAATAACGAAACTAGAAGGATATATTTAGGAATTATCCCGAAAATTATTTATATATAACACATGGCTATACTAGTTTATTAATAAAACCCTTGCCTTTGCAATCTTTTCTCCGCTTTGAGATTCCTTGGTTTCCTTTACAAGAATTCATCGATACTCAAAACCCACTAAATAATAAATAATACCCAAGATTCCTTTTTCGCCTTATAGAGAACCGGAAAGGACTGGGGGAGTCTACTCCAAAATTGAATACCATAGAAATTTTGCTAAATTTTTAACATATTCTTTGATTTAATCCGATTGTTTTATTAAATTGGATGAACAACAAATGATTTGTATGATAATACAAGAAGCAAAGTTGTCCAATAATGCGAATCCAGGATCCAAACACTGCCTAAGGGTCTCTAAATCTGCTGATGATGATACCATTGCAATAGTCAAAGATTTTTGTGGGAAAAATGCCTTCATTATTTTTTATGATAACCCATATGAAAATGTCAATGATGAAGGCGTGAATGTTGAGATTCTTCTATCGGTCGTGTTTTTAAACGCTATGCTCGTACTTTCTTTCAAATTGGGTTTGCCTTCCGTACCGTTGGTTGTCACCGTCATTACAGCTTTTGCTGCATGGAAGTTTGCTAATATGATGAATGTGACTGAAAATAGGTTTAGAGATCAAGATACGTACCTATTAAGATTAAGATAGAGCTAGAAGTTTCAGATTTGTGAGTACTGGGATTGATTGTCACATTCATAGACTTTTCATCTGGAGTTCTTCATCTTACTTTTTTTGTTGAACATGATATGCATTTTGGAACTATTTAAAGAAGTCTTGTATTTCATTTTAGTATCTATAGTCTCTTTATGAAGGCGTGAATGTTGGGAATGGCCAAGACTCTAATGGTGGTGTTGAAGGCTATGCTCGTACATTCTATAAAATTTTGGTTGCCTCCGCACCGTTTGTTGTCGCCGCAGTTGCAGTTTTTCCTGCATGCAAAGTTGCTAATGTGATTGATGGACTGAAGGAAACAAGTTTAAAGATCGAGAAAGTGGGAAGTACTATTCACATACTTTTCTTCTGGAATTCTTTATCTTACTTTTCTACTTGAAATTTAAAAAGTTATGGTAAAAACCAATCTAAACAACTAATCATCCTGCCTTGGTTCTTCTTTTTGGTCATTGTTCAATTCACCTCTGCTTTAATAGAAAACCTTTGAATTTACTTGAATTTAAATACTCACTCGATAGTGTTTCAAAACGAAATCGGATGGTATCAAAATAGAAGAAAGCTGTAGCTTTAGCATAAATAAAGCCACTCGCTCGCAATAAATTAAACATAAAGAGACCGTTTGCTTCGTTGCAGGGAAATTGGGTTGTAGGATCGGAATTTTCTTGGTCTCAAACATAAATGATTTATAGTTTGCTAACTATAAAAAAAGTACCATAGATAGATTGTGAAGGTGGAGGGTGTTTATATTGAATACCAGGAAGAACTTATACTTTAACTGTGATATCCCAGATTTTTTTAAGTACTACAAGTTAACAAATATTTATTTTTCTTGATAATAGTGATTATTTTGAAGGTGATTGTACTGAGATAAATTAATATAAAAAATATAGAATTTTGAAATTTTCATATCCAAAAAAAATATATATCTCTAATGGTTTTACATATTCACTTTAACTCACGCATTCATCCAATTTCATGAATCAGGAATGAATATTATAACAAAAAATAACTTTTTAAGACAATATCTTCCTTTTACACAATTTGAAGATCACATAACTTTAAACAAATGATCATCAATGATTTACATTCTTAAAATACGAACATCATTTCGTGTAGAAAATGAAGGATTTACAAAGAATTTTCATATACGAAAGGGAAAATAAGTTTTTTGGTCCATATACTTGTTCATGTTTTGGTTTTGGTCAATTAACTTTTTCGAGGTGGGTTTTGGTACACTAACTTTGCATTTTCAGTGTTTTTTGGTCCAACTGCATACGTGTCAACTTCTGATTGGTCCAAAATTATGACATGGACCAATCAAAACTGACATGTATCCCGTTGGATCAAAAAACACTGAAAATACAAAATTAGTGTACCAAAACCCACATCGAAAAAGTTAATGGACCAAAACCCAAAGGTGGTAAAGTTACTGGACTAAAAAACTTATTTTTCCTAAACGAATTACAAATCCAATATAATTAAAAATAGAAAATATATTAACAATTATTCCTGAAAAAGAAATCATGAAGAAATTTCATGATATTGTTCAGAAAATACTCAGGACAAAATTAAGAAAAGAAAACAATTCATTGCTTCAATAAAACTCAAAGACCCTAATATCACAATCCGTGAAGCACCAAGAAGATGCAACATGGATGATGTAAAAATATTCGAAAAAAAGGTTCAAAAATTACTAAAACTTAAGATAATCATCCCAAGCAAAAGTCCACACTCTTCACCAGCCTTTTATGCTAGTAAGAAATTAAGATACTGATAAGAAAAGAATGGTAATTGATTATCGAAAAATGAATAAAGCAACAATTATGGATGGTTATTATATCCCAAACAAGAATGATTTACTATCTTATATAGGAGAAATAAAATATTTCTTCAGTTTAGATTGTAAATCAGGATTCTGGCAAATTCAGCTAGAACCACAAACACAATTACTTATAGCATTCAGTTGACCAAAAGGAAAATATCAATGGACTGTATTAACTTTCGGACTTAAACAAGCACCAGGTATTTTCCAAAGATATATGGATGAATTTTTTAAAACATATGTAGATTTTTGTTGTGTTTATATAGATGACATATTAATTTATTCAAAAACACTAGATCAACATTATAAAGACCTCATGACAGTATTAGATATTTGTCATAAATATGGAATTATACTTTCTTAAAAGAAAGCACAATTGTTTAAAACAAAAATAAATTATTTAGAATTACAAATAGAAGATGGAAAACATTGTTTAAAAAAACATATACTTCAGAAAATTCATGATTTTCCTAGTGAAACCAAAGATAAAGATCAATTAAGAAGATTTCTAGGATTATTAACTTATTCTGAAAATTACATTAAGAAACTTGCAGAAATCAGAAAACCTCTTCAGGCAAAATTTAAACAGGACTATAAATGGAAATGGTCTAAAGAAGATACTAATTATATTGACACTATTAAAAAGAAAATAATTAGTAATCTTTCTGAGTTATATTTTCTTTCAAATAAAAAAATAATAATAATTTAAATAGACGTTTCAGATGAATACTGAGGAGCATGTTTAAAAGCTTATACAGGCGAAAGAAATTTAGAAGAACTTACTAAAACAGCTACCAAGAATAATGAAAAATTATGTAATTACACATGCATCAAGAACTTTTCAAAGATCACAACTAAATTATCACTCAAATGAAAAAGAATTATTAGCTTTAATATTCACAATTAGAACTTATGAAATTTATCTTATTTCTAAGCCGTTTTTAGTAAGAACATAAAATATGAATTTAACATATTTCAAGACAAGGAAAATATCAAGAAATATAGGGAGAAATGCAGCAAGGTTAATTAGATGGCAATTGAAATTGAATCATTATCAGTTCGATATCCAGCATGTCAAAGGAACGGATAATTCATTACCCGACGCATTAACCTGAGAACTTCATCCAAATTATACTATCCGTAGTAACGGAATAACAAAGGAGATCCTAAGTGATCCATAAAATGACTGCGAGTCATCCGAACATGCCTTAGAAAGCATGGGAAATATAAATTGATGAAATGAGATTTATATTCAGAAACATGAATTATTTTATGGCTTTAAGTCATCCGAACATGCCTCAGAAAGCATAGAGAATATAAATTGATGAAATGAGATTTATATTCAGAAACATGAATTACTCAATGAGTAAAATAATCAATCTCATGAAGATTGGTTCAATTCTTGCAAAAAAATTCATAAATGCAATGATACGCATAATAAAAATAATGAAATAGGCAGATCCGGAAACCTCACCCATACCAGAATGATGGAGCTTTCACGTTGGTAGTCGAAGAAGGGGTCCATTTGAGCACTCGAAGGGATGACCTTGAAGGAACCAACATTCCTTAACCCAGAAACGAGCCATATATTCCCCAAGTTTGAAATCTATGAACAAAAATCATGGCCGCAAAAATTTAACAGTATACGGCCCCGAGAAACTCACCAACAAGAAAACTTGCAGCGTTTTCTCCTTAGCCGGCTAGCCATCGGAGAATTTCCCAATCAGAGCGAAAGGATGGATTTTGTTCATATCCTGAACTTCTTCATCGGTGAAAAATATGTCCGGACCATTTTTATACATCACCATATCCTTCATCACAGGCTGCTATTCATCACCGGCCATAAAACTTTTCTTTAATGTTCGAGGAGATGATGACATAAAGGCAGCGGCGTAAGATTTCTTCCCACCGTCTGGAGGGTCGGGCTTCGGCGCTGAAAAGCCACTGTGGGGGATATGATCGTGCCTAGGGTTTCCAACGTTCATGAAGAGAAAAAAGTTTCACCGTACAAAGCTATACTATGTGTGAATCAGAAAAAAAATAATGTTTCCGCTAGGTGGACGAAGCTAAGAAGCGCCCACGATGATACAGACCTTTGTTGCGTAACATAACATTTGTGTTGGCATTTAAACAAATGTCCTACACATAGAGATGTCAATTTCGGCGGGTCTGCCATCTTGGTAGTTTGAGAACCCCAATCCAACCTAGCCTGTCATGGGTTGCGTGTCAGGCTGAACACGCCATAAATTGAAAAAAATTCATAAGAAATAAAAAAAATTATGAAAACAAATTTTATAAAAGTTATACATAAATAATTTAAAATTTTATAAATATTTAAAATTCAATAACCATATATAAATTCTTATTAATAATATGATTCTTCAAATTAATCAATTTTACGTAGATTATCACTAATTACATAATTTTTTTTTATGTTTATCAATTATATATAAATCATTTAACTTATCAATCATACATAAACTAATAAAAATAATAATATTATTTTAAAATTAAGAAAAAAAAACCGACGGGTTAGCTCACCCCATACCGTTCCCTCGACCCATAGATCGAACGGGTCAGTCAATTTTGGTCTGTCTAGAAACAGGCGGCCCAAAACACAGTCCAACTCAAATTTTTTTAGTGGCTGGCCAACATGAAAACCGATTTGTTTCCCTATTCATGATCTTCATCATAACCTCCCGTATTTTCTTTTTAGTTCTCTATATTGTTTGGAATTTTAGAGTCAAACACGGGAGGTTAATTTTTTAAACTCATGTCTCAGTTTCTTTAATAATACTGATTTCGTGATTTATGCAGCAGAATATAGAGATTGTTTATATAATGGCATTAATATTAATGTATACTAATTAACTTTGTCTCTAATATATTATATATAGCTTTTGAAATTTAGAGATATTCATGCATAACACTGTAACGCAACATGTGCGTGTGGCTGCAGCTAGTATTTATTAATACTAAAACCGGTACCCTTCTCTCCGCTTTGAACTTCCTTCGTTTCCTTTGCAAGAAATTCATCGATACTCAAAAACCACAAAATAGCTAAAATAATCAAGAGATAATATTAGAGAACCGGGAAGAACTGGGGGAGCCTACTCCAAAGACCAAAATTGATTACCATAGAAATTTTGGTAAATTTATAAAACATGCTTTGATTAAATCCGATATTTTTTTTATTTGTGTATGTTTGATTGAGTGAAGTTTTTTGCTAAGCTATTTTTTTTTAAACATGTGATAGATGGATGAACAAAAAAGTGTTTGTATGATAGTACAAAAGGCAAAGTTGTCCAATAATGCAAATCCGGGATCCAAACACTGCCTAAGGGTCTCTAAATCTGCTGATGATGATACCATTGCAATAGTCAAAGATTTTTGTGGGAAAAATGCTTTCATTATTTTTTATGATAAACCATATGAAAATGTCAATGATGAAGGCGTGAATGTTGAGAATCGCCGAGATTCTTTTATCGGTCGTGTTAAACGTTATGCTCCTACTTTCTTTAAAATTTTGGTTGCCTCCACACCGTTTGTTGTTGCCGCCGTTGTAGTTTTTGTTGCATGGGAGTTTGCTAATATGATGAATGAACTGAAAACAGCTTGGAACGAGATACCACCTATTAAGATTAAGTTAGAGAAGATACCTATTAAGATTAAGTTAGAGATGATACCTATTAAGATTAAGTTAGAGAAGTTTCAGTTTTTTGAGTCCTGGGATTGATGGTCACATTCATAGACTTTTCATCTGGTGTTCTTCATCTTCATTTTTTGTTGAACATGATGTGCATTTTGGAACTATTTAATTAAATATTTCTTGTATTTCATTTAGTAATATAGTATTTTTATGGTTTTATTCTTATATTATTGAACTCAAAAGTTTAGGGTCAGACCTTCCACAAGGCCAAAGAGGCCTTTGTAAAAGCCCGGTCTTAGAGGAGCCCAAATTTTTTTTAAAAAAATTATATATATGCTAAATTGGTATTGCTCACTGAATTTTTTTTAAAAAAATCTAACCGATGTTAATTAAAAAAGAATAAAAACTTTAATTTTTTTTAAAATAATTGATCGAGCTTAATTTTCTTTGCCAGTTCCGTTTGAAAATTTAAACAATATCAAAAAACTTTAATTTGAATTTTTTTTAAAATTTTTTTTGGGATAAATTAATAATAAAACTTAAAATTGAAGGAGTAATGTATGAAGTTTCAATTTTTTTAGTAACAATGAACGAGAAATTAATGGTAACGAGTTGTGTTTGGAGTTGATTGTAGTAAAATGCTATTAAGCAAATGAAAATGAGTAAATGACATGCTCCAATATTAAACAAATTGAATTGTTTATTTCTATATACTAATATTAGGCTATTAGCTATCAAATTGGTTTTCTACAGCGTATTTTTTTTATTATTGATTGCATGCTTAATTAAACTATAATATCTAATTAGTAGTGGATTCGAGTTAGGATCACTACGTGTAATAAGTTGAGTACTTTTGGTCTTTGATGAAGTACGAGGCTTATTGTTGCGATATACAATACACAACCAAATATTCTCTCTGATAATTCTTGAAGCATCGCCAAAATCTCCAAACGTTTAAAGTGTGCACGTAATTAAAATATTCTAATAATATTTCGACGACTTCAAAAGGAACAAAATATTTCTCAAAGGAATTGTTCTAGGGACTTGTTTATAGATTGAGTTAGAGATTCAAAAACCGTGTGTCTTATTTCTGATGAAAAGATACACATGATTTATTATTTTTGAACATTAAATTCTAACACAAACTACTAAAATTACAACAAATATAAATAAAAACTTGAAATATAATAAATCAGTATGTCATTGATATATTAATTGGATTTACTTAATACTTCAATATTCATTATAACTATAGAGCATGCATTTTTTTATCTCTTTAAATCGTAATTAAATACGAGTTTACGAAATAAATAGAAATGTGATATTTTGATAGTTTTCTTTAATATATATTTCTTCAGCGCCTGTACGAATTAAAATAGAAAATTGATATTTCAATAGTATTCTTTAACGTATATTGATTCATCGTCTTCAACACTAATTAGTGAACATTAAGTAGTAGAATAACTGGTAATATATATTGATATTCAAAATTTTCAATGGACAATAGATCTTTCTGTTCCTATATCAATCAATATAAATATCTTATATAAATTAATTCTTTACAAACTCTAGCATATTTCATTATATCCAACACGTGCAACATCAATCAATATAAATATCTTGTATATATTAATTCCTTATAAACTCTATCATATCTCGTTATATTCCACGTGTAACACACATATATGTTACTAGTTGTTGAAAATGTCTATAAAATCGAACGTCACATAATATGTATGGAATTCTAAGAAGCATTTTCTTGAGAAAATCCGATTCAAATGAAGGTGCAAAATGAAAACAATGAGTACATGCTAAATCAACTTTCATGAAGTGCCAATTGGAGAAACATGAAATTGTCCAGAACAAGAATTTGGACAGAGTCATCAACATAGGATGTCAAAATGTCGGAAAAACATATTGTCACTGTAAATTACTCTTGAGGAGCACAATTAAAAAACTGAAGGTAGAATATTGGAAATCAATTACTCTATTCAAATACAACATTCAAGGTTGATCCTCCTGATATGACCATTACACTTATTGTTAGAAACTTTCAGAATCAATATGCACACATCAACAGAGAAGACAGTGAACCGAGAGTTTGACTCTCTATCTTTAAGATAAATTTTCCCGCCTAGGTGCTCACATAATTGATCAAAATATCTCCAAAGATAGAACGCTATCTATCAACTTCGATTAGCAGCACTACAAAACCGAATAACTTTGAACACTGCAAAGTGTTTAAGAAACGACGAGAGTACGCAGATGAATAAGAGAATGAGAAAATGAGCAAGTTCAAAAGGATACAGACGTGAGGTATATATAGGAGCTGGAAGGCTGCCTTGAGGAGTCGCATCACTTCAGACGCACTGGTTCAGTCGAATAGACTAGCCAAAGAGACACACACATTCGGCTGAAGAGACACACTGGTCAGGAATGGAAAGACACAATTCTTCAGACATGAATCTTCTGGAATAAAATTTAATTTATTCATTTTATCTCCGAAAATAAAAGCCAGCCCAGCCCACGTTTGGTTCGGTTCGGTTCGTGCTGAGCCGAGACGGACGGACGAACGGCGGCGACGCGCACACGTGTGGTCATACTTCGAAGCTAGCATAGTCTAGGTTCGCTCCCCTTAACAAACATGGGTACCCCTTGGGGCCCCAACGCATTTGCTCAACTTGAGCAATATATAGAGACATCCATTCTGTAGTGACCCGCATCCCAAATTAATGATTAATGAGTAATTAATAGAGTGATCATGATTAGTGAAACATGACTAAGGTATTAATCAACATAAATTAATCATATAGGGCTTGCAGCAGTTTGGAAGTCCCGATCAGGAGATCGGAAGCTCCGGTGAGATCGGAAGCTCCGATCAGGGTTCGAAAGTTCCGAACAGTGCCCTGCATATTATGTCATGTGTGATTTCAGTCCGTGCAATCAGAAGCACCGAAGTGGGATCGAAAGCTCCGATCGGACTGTTGGCAACCAGCCAGAGGTTGACACGTGGTTGGCTGTGAGGGATTGGAAGCACGAGATCGAAATATCTGATCGGATCGAAAGTTCCAATCATGCAATAAATATAGGTGCAAGGGCCTCATTTCAAAGCGCACAAACTTCCTCTCCTTCGCCCAAGTGGCTCTATTTTAGGGCTTTGAGTACTCTTATTTTAGATTTGGAGTAGGGAATATATATTTTAGAATAGTTAGACAGTGTCTGACATAGTATTAGAGCGGTGTCCAAGTAGCGGAGTTGTGCCCATAGCTGCGGAGGTGCAGCAGCAGTATGCAAAGTGGTTGGGTAGTCTCCATCAGCGGGCTGGCGTCGGACGCAGGTATAGATATGATCTCCTTAAATTATTTAGGAGTATGCAATAGCTTAATTAAGGCTTTTAGAGCATAATGAATGATGCATGAGTATTTGAATTGTAGAGTTGATGATAGGCTGGAACCTAGAGTGAGACTTCATGTAGTAAGGTACGTAAGTACTGACTGAGATAGCCAACGGGTATGCATGCTTATGTGTTGAATTTATGTGCTTTGTTTTGCATGTATTATTATGCGGCATGTGCATATACATCTTTTGAGATGAGCCATGGAGGGCTGCTCAGCCCTGTTTGGACGGTTGATGTAGCGCCCACGACGGGTTAGGTGGCACTGATATCTGGGGTACACGGTCCACGTTCAGTAGGAATGAGCAATGTATGCAGGGTTTGATTCGCGGGTTATACCACTCATGTACTATGCGCCATTCTAAGCAGTTTGTATACTGTTATCCCTGATATGAATATCTTGTCATATTCACTTGCATGCATCATGACCATTGCACGGCAATAAGTGTTTGTGGAGCCTGATAGTGTTTTGTTGAACCCTGATGATCTTTTTGACTTGACATAAACGATCTTGGGCGCACCTAGAAAAAATAATTTTTTTACAACTCCATCCGGGCCTAGAAAGTGTAACCCCCCGTTTTTATCTTAAATGAGTTTATTTGAGTTAATCAGAGATTACAGAGTTCACGAGCCGAATTGATTTTGATCAGGGTCTATTTTGCAAATTTTGGAAATTTCAGGGACTAAAACGCAAATTTTGAGTTTAATATATTATCTACACTTAGAATTCGTTTGACTAAGTCTCTTATCATTCCTCTCCTTCCCTTCCATCGGCTAGACTCCATTGAAGCCGCCCCTTTGGGTTTTCAAGCTTCCAGATTTCCTCCCGAGCTCGATCCGGCTTTTGGAAATTAATTCTGAAGGCAGATTAGCGATCACTGCAGCGAGGGTTCCGTTATACCGTAAGTTTTTCTACGATCAGATACATTCTAGTTTTTGGATGTTGTTAGAATCGTTCGAGATTCGAGTATGTTGTTCTTGGCAGAGTTCTGATCGTTTATTGTCTGTCAGTTTTGAAATAGAGCGACGTTCGGAATTGTTATGATTTTTGGAAGCTATTTTCAAAAGTTTGAGTTTTGAGATTGGTTGGGTTTGAGCTTTTGTTGTTGTATTAGCATTGATTCGTATTGATATCGATATTGAACTGCTGTCTGCGTTTCCGGTTTGATCATTTATAGTCGTTATGCCGCCGATTTGAGTTTTGAGGATTTTGAACCGTGTTTGAGTTGTAGAACTTTGGGAATTGGGTTTGTTCGTTGTTGTTGATCATCTTTTGCCTCCGTACAAATTCGTTTGGAGTTGTCGAGACAGGGAAGTATCAGTCGATCGTCTAGAGTTTGACGAAGAATCGGTAAAGAGATTACCTTGAGCCGATATTGTTGTTAGGTTGTATATTTCCTGATATAACCTTTTTATTGTAGCTTATCCAGAGTTGGAACTACTTGCATTGAAAGGTAAAAGCAGTCATCGTAGCGGGATAGTTGGTTCTCGAGTTTTCCTTAAAATCACATATTGCATTAATACTTGTTCTAGCATGTGGAACTCGTATTTTGTTGATTAATTGAGTTTGGTTATATGGCTTATGTGTTATGTTTTGTTATGCATTCATCTTGAGCCAACTTTGATTTCAGCGGGCAGAACAACCCTTTTTGTTTAGACGTTTTGGGGGCTATGTTGCGAGTGGCCTGGGTTGTAGAAGTTCACCTAGTGTCAGCATACTCCTCATAGTCGCACTGAAGTCTAGGGGATTGGGATACGTGACACCACCTCGATTGGGAGAGTCGGTGAGTCGTTACATGGTCTCATCCTCGGGATACCAAAAAGCATATCAGCAATCCCTTGTTTATCAGAATTGATATCCCGATTTAAAGACATGCATTTCATTACGATGATATTGGTTACGTTGTTACCTTGAAAGCATGTTTGTTGTTGTATTACTTACTTTGTTGCTTTTACTGGGATTATCATTCTCACCGGTTTATCCGGTTGTTGCTTTGTTTTGTATGTGTACTTGGCAACAGGTGGGGCAGGATCGAGTCAGCGAAGACCCGATTAACAGCAGGAGGGAGAGTTAGTAGTGGGACTCGGTTTAGGATTCGAATCATCATGTTTATCTAGTTTAAGATTGGAGCATGTTAGAACTCGAACTTGTTATGTTTGTTATTCGAATTTGTTGTATTCGGATTGTAATCTGGAATCGAAGCATGTGGTGTTGTATCGATTTAGATTCTTGTTTCTCTTAGGCTTGATGAAAGAATATTTGATTTTGTGTATTCTCTATACCCTGTGTTAATGGTTTTATTCGAATGCACGTCGGAAGCAAGCGCGGAATATTTGTTTTTCAGCCTGAGCATTTCTGCCCAGGTCTGCCGCGCGTGAGAGAATAGGTGCCTCACGCGCACGCGTGTCTTCCCGGAGGGCTCGGGTTTGTGAAAAAAAAACTTTTGATTGCTTTTAAACTTGGGTTCTGGGTTGATTAATTGTTGTTTAATCCGAGATTAGTTGTTTAAAACTGAGGTCTCACATTAAGTGGTATCAGAGAGTTAAGATTCTTGGTTGAACTAGAGTGAACGGGGTAGTTCGAGTCCGCATGTACTGGCTCCTCGCATGTGTTTGAATTATTTAAATTGTTTATTTAATTCCATGCAAGCATGCTTTATTATTTGAGAATTAATTGAATTACATGATTTTGTGATTAAATTTATAAAGAATGAACTAATTGAGATATAACTGCTTCTGTTATCGACGGGTATCCGGTTTTCCAAGCAGTTGTAAGGACACCGAATTGTAGCGATTGAGATATCTTGTGTACTAACCTTTGATTATCAGATGGGTCCTCGTCGAGTGATTAACAGAAACACACCGCCAGTTATTCCTATGACTGAACAAGCTAGCACTGAAGTTGATCAGTTGGATACTACAGCTACTCCTATGGAAACCTTGCTGAAGAGGTTTCAGTCGTTTAATCCGCCGTTGTTGATGGGTACTGAGAACCCAGTCGACTGTGAGAGTTGGTTGGATGATATTGATCAGTTGTTCGATTCCATTGATTATACTGATGACCGCCGAACTAGGTTAGCCATTCATCAGCTTCGTAGTGTGGCCAATAACTGGTGGATCCCGACCAAAAGATCCTTGGAGAACAGAGGTACAGTTGTCGATTGGTCTCTTTTAAAAACTGAGTTTTATAAGCGGTTTTTTCCTGTTTCGTACTGAAAGGACCAGGGAGCAAAGTTTGCCAATCTGAGGCAAGGGAATCTGAACATTGAAGAGTACGTAGCCAAGTTTGATAGTCTGTTGCGTTTTGCACCGCACATTGCCGACAGTGAAGAAGCCAAACCCGATAAGTTCATCAACAGCTTGAATCCCGACATCTTCACATTGGTGAACACTGATTGGCCAGATAACTTTGCGGATTCCATGAATCATGCAAAGGGAGTTGAAGAAGGCTTGTGGAGACAAAGAGGTAATCAGATGGTGTCTCAGCAGCATGTTGGAAAAACTGGCGAGTTCCCAGACCAATTACGATTGATACCCGGTGCAGCGGAAGTTTAAAAATTTTTCATGGAACGTTTCCATGGTATGGGTATCAACCGTTCATCGATTGAATTACGTGTGTGTGTAAAATTTAAATAACAATTAAATAAATTTTACCTCAAATCTCGCAACGAGATTAATGGACACCAACAGAACAATTCTGCTCTTGTTGTCTCTCCCTGGAAACGATGAACGCCTTCAATCAGGTCCACGAACAGAGGTTTAATCCCTCTGATAGATTGCACTAGAAAATCTATCAGAAGTTTTCTGCGAAGAGAATACACGAATTTGATTCGTTATTCCTTACTGTGATTCAAAATCACAGACCGGAATTTCTCTGTGACAGAGCAAGGGGGCGGCCGAAATATTATTTGAGAGAGCTAGGGTTTTTCGATTTTTGCTCTAAAAAATTATGACCTGTTGTTTTTAATTTCTGTACTGAAATAACTTATTTATAATGCAGGCCACTAACACCTTAGGGCCCATTAGTCATAAGCTGGGGCCCGACAAGCAAAGCCCGCTCGTTCAGAAATTAATATAAAATTCATCGTGACTCCGATTGATGAAACGATTTCACCAATGTGCACAGAAACCATTTCTGCACGTTTTAAAGTCAAAATAAATTTTCCTGAATCCGAATTCAGTGGTTTCCAAAAATGTCCATCCCTATGTCATTTTAGGAAATCCTACTCCCTTACTCTTATTTAAGAAGTCCAACTCCTTAGTTCATTAAATTTAACTCTTTAAATTTAACTATCTCAACGGGGATTAAAACTCCATTACACTGTGTGACCCTCAATGGTTCAGGGATACAGCTAGCCGTGGGCTCACAACTCCTTGTGACTCGGAACAACACTTTCCGACTTGCCCAACGAATCATGGTAAAGCGCCTAGCAACATCGCCCCATGATTCCCTAGGTATCACTGATAGTGCCTACAAGAACCAGTAGATTTTGGTTAACGTACAGTACGGTCCCTTCATCCATATATCCCGATCGAATCAACAACCATTGGTATATCGAGAGTCGCTCAAGATTCGATAACTATGCAATACATCTTGAAGATCAAATTAGTGACATCGCATGTGCTACTAAGAAACCATTTCTTAAATCACATCAAGTACTCTGGCCAGAGATTTGTCACACTAATATCTCCTCAGATCGCATAGGATATCCACACTCGCAAGTATGTGGTGAATCCTTGACAACAATGCATTGACTCCTATATGTGTCGTAACTGTACCCAATCTCGACACCTGATGACCCCCTCAGAGTCGGTAAACGAGTCAAAGCACAGTACTAGCATATAGAGTCTCCATGATGTTTCAAGTCGTAAGGACTAATGGTGTACAACCAAAACCGCGGACTTTATCCACTCGATAAGTGATAACCACTTGGAAAGTCCGGATAGGGTATTTCGACTATTCATCCTATGAATATCCATTTGCATGCTTCGAACATCTCCATGTTCCCTACCAATGAAACGTGGTACTCCGCATCGCAAATGCTAGTCTCAAACTCGAGCGATCCTTATCCTTATTATCGGACGGCTCAATCGACTAGGAACGGTTTTAGAATATACAGTGACTATAAGATGTATTTCATGATAGACATCTCCATGTTCTACCACATCTTACATACACTATAGTATATTCAAGGTCTTTATCAAAACAACAATAGTATATCACAAATATAACAATAGAAGTAATATAAAGTCATTGCCATAAAAGTGTAAATAATATTAAACAAAAGATTGTTTATACAAAGAGTCAACAAAGCCCATACCACACAGTTGGCTCACTGGGCACCCACTCTTACAATCTCCCACTTGCCCTATAGCCAACTAGTCATACTACGTAGACCCATTGCTTCGCGATGTTTGTCAAACAATGGTCCTGGCAAGGCTTAGTAAGTGGATCAGCGATATTGTCTGCAGAGGCCACTCGTTCGAACACTGATGTCTCCTCTTTCCACAATCTCCCGGATTATGTGGTATTTCCTCAGTACAGTGTTTGGATCTTTGATGAGACCTCGGTTTCCTTTGCTTGAGCAACGGCACCCGTGTTGTCGCAGTACACCGGGACTGGACCAACAAATTCAGAATGACGCCCAACTCTTGGACAAAATTCCTCATCCAAACGGCCTCTTTAGCAGCAGCTGATGCTGCAATGTATTCAGCCTCAGTGGTGGAATCCGCTGTGGTGTCCTGCTTGGAACTCTTCCAAGAGATAGCACCACCATTGAGCATGAACACAAATCCAGAGGTTGACTTCGAGTCATCCACATCACTTTGGAAGCTAGAGTCGGTATAGCCTTCCAGTTTGAGTTCTCGTCCTCCATAAACCATGAACATATTCTTAGTCCTTCGCAAGTACTTAAGAATGTCCTTCACGCTTTCCAATGCATCTGACCAGGATTAGACTGATATCTGCTCGTGACACTCAGAGCAAATGCTACATCCGGTCTGGTAGATATCATCCCATACATGATACTACCTATAGCTGACGCATATGGTACATGTGTCATATTCTCTATCTCTGCATCAGTCTTGGGACACATAGACTTGGATAGAGAAACTCCATGACACATGGGTAGATGTCCTCTCTTGGACCCATCCATTGAAAACCGTTTCAATATGGTATCGATGTAGGTTGATTGAGTGAGTCCTATCATTCTCTTAGATCTATCCCTATAGATCTGTATCCCAAGAATGTAGATGCCTCACCCAAATCCTTCATCGAAAATCTACCTGATAACCATATCTTTGTTGACTGCAACATCCCTACATCATTCCCAATGAGTAGGATGTCATCAACATAAAGTACTAAGAATGTCACCGCATCCTTAACTACTTTCTTGTACACGCAAGGTTCCTCCGGTTCTTGATGAAACCAAAATCTTTTATTGTTTCATCAAATTTCTGGTTCCAACTTCTTGATGCTTGTTTTAGACCATAAATTGATCTCTGAAGCTTGCATACCTTATGCTCGCTTCCCATGGATGTGAACCCCTCAGGCTGCTTCATATAGATTTCCTCCTTAATGTCTCCATTAAGAAAAACAGTCTTCACATCCATTTGCCATATCTCATAGTCATACCATGCAGCTATGGCAATTAGGATTCTTATGGACTTGAACATTGCGACTGGTGAAAAGGTTTCATCATAGTCAACTCCTTGCCTTTGAGTATAACCTTTCGCCACCAATCGCGCCTTGTAAGTCAATATCTTACCATCAGGCCCAAGCTTTCTTTTGTAGATCCATTTACACCCTATTGGAACAATTCCATCGGGAGGATCCACTAAAGACCAGACTTGGTTAGTATGCATCGAATCCAATTCTGATTGCATAGCTTCAAGCCATAAATTCGAATCCGCATCAGAAATTGCTTCCTTGAAGCTTCTTGGATCACATCCAATGTCGGGTTCATCTTGATCCCCTTCAAGAAGAAGACCATATCGAACTGGAGGTCTAGAAGTCCTTTCGGATCTTCTAGGTGCAGGCGTGTCCAGCAATGGTTCCTGAGGTGTAGGATCGTTATTTTGTATTTTGGGTTCTTCTCGAACTTCTTCGAGTTCCATCATCTCGCCTTTCTTATCCAATAAGAACTCCTTCTCCAAGAAGGTGGCATTCCTAGAAACAAACACCTTTGTTTCAGCAGGATAATAGAAATAATATCCGATTGAATTCTTCGGATACCCTACAAAATAACATAAGCTGGATCGACTATCCAACTTATCTCCCACTGTCCGCTTCACGTAAGCAGGACATCCCCAAATCCTCAAGTACGAATACTTAGGAGCTTTGCCATTCCATAACTCGTATGGTGTTTTGTCCACTGCTTTAGTGTGGACGTTGTTCAACAACAATACCGCCGTTTCAAGCGCATAGCCCCAAAACGAAGGTGGAAGCTCAGTGAAGCTCATCATAGATCGAACCATGTCCAACAAAGTTCGATTACGACGCTCCGATACACCATTAAGCTGTGGTGTCATAGGAGGAGTCCACTGAGAGGAATCCCATTCTCTTTTAGATAGTCCAAAAACTCGGTACTCAAGTATTCTCCACCTCGATCCGATCGAAGTGCTTTAATACTTTTACCTAGCTTGTTTTCTACTTCAGCCTTGAATTCTTTGAACTTTTCAAATGCTTCAGACTTATATTTCATTAAATATAAATACCCATACCTAGAATAATCATCAGTAAAGGTAATGAAGTAGGTGTGGCCATGTTGAGTCCCTACTCTAAATGGACCACAAACATCTGTATGGATCAAATCCAACAGATTTTGACTACGTTCAGGCTTCCCCTTAAAAGGAGATTTAGTCATTTTCCCTTTTAGGCAGGATTCACAAGTAGGTAGAGAGATAATATCAGACATATCAAACATGCCCTCTCCCACTAGTTTGTTCATCCTCCTTGAGGAAATATGACCTAGTCTAGCGTGCCAAAGGTTTGCCGGGTTTGACTATCGATTTTCCTTTTGTTTGTTGTCGCCGGTTTGTCAATACAATTTACTGGAACGTCTTTTAGTTTTAAATTGTATAGATCGTTTTCAAGTTGTCCATTTCCAATTAAACATTCATTCTTGTAAATATTGCAAATCCCATTCACAAAATTACAAGAATAACCATCTCTATCAAGCATAGAAATAGAAATAATGTTTTTAATTAAATCTGGCACAAATAAAACATCTCTCAACAATAATTTAAAACCATTCTGCAAAATCAAACAAACATCTCCAATGGCCGTAGCTTCAACTCTGGAACCATTCCCGAGCCTCAGCTGGGTCTCACCCATTCTAAGCCTGCGACTTCTTGTCATCACCTGCAAATCATTGCAAATGTGAGATCCACATCCGGTATCCAATACCCAAGAAGTTGTATTAAGTGACATGTTTATTTCGATATAGAACATACCCTTTGCAGTTCCCAACTGCTCAAGATACTCCTTGCAGTTGCGCTTCCAATGACCCGGCTTCTTGCAGTAATGGCAAAACATCCTTGGATTTACCATTGTTTGAAGCCTTTGTCTTTTGCTTCTTCTCGGGTTCCACTTTCTTGGGTTGGGCAGAACGTTTCTTGCCCTTCATACTTGGCCCCTTCTTAGCAGAAGATGAGGAGCCCACCAAGAAAGCTGGCTTATCCTTCTTAAGTGTGGATTCATATGTAACGAGCATATTGACCATCTCTTCAAGGGTGGCCTCTATCTTGTTCATATTAAAATTTATCACGAATCCATCAAATGAAGAAGGAAGAGATAGAAGCAGCAAGTCCACATTGAGTTCATGCTCCAACACCAAATCAAGGGTCGCTAACTTCTGTATGAGCCAAATCACTCGTACCCCATGATCACGGACCGAAGTCCCTTCACGCATGCGGCACGTCATCAACTCCTTAACAGTAGAGAACCTTTCAGCCCTCGACTGAGCCCCAAAAAGTTCCTTGAGTTGCGTGTGAATGTCAGCAGCATTCACCGTGTCCTCAAATCGCCTCTGGAGTTCATCAGACATCGAGGCTTGCATATAGCATTTGGTCTTGATGTCATGGTCACACCATGCATCAAGTTTGGCCAATTCCTCCGGACTTATGTCAGCTGGTGCTTCCTTCGGAGGTGCTTTCTCTAACACGTAGAGCATTTTCTCCGAAGTTAAGACAATCTTCAACTTCCGGAACCATTCCGTATAGTTGGCGCCAGTCAGCTTGTTTTGTTCGAGGATCGAGAATAAAGGATTTCGCGAATTCATTGTATGAAATACTGAAAAGGAAAAACAGACATATATCAATGATTGTTTAACAATTTACTAAGACATAAAATAGGCGAATTTTAATTTTATGAATCTCACTCCCACTATTTTAACGATTTCACCACCCTCTAGTGAAAACGGGAAACTTTTTCCTTAGTGAGAACATGGAGTCCAATTGACAAACTTATGGTCCCGAATAATATCAGCCAACCATAATTCTCAAAAGGTAGAGCCCAATTGCTTCCAAAGCAACCCCCATGTATTTACCTCATGTCCAATAAGGGCCCAATAATATGACGCCGTTTAAAAGTGACATGTCAAGATGACCCATCAATATTAAGTTGTGATGGACGGTCGCCATGTGGATCCCCCAATAATATGAGCCGATCCCATGGGAGTTCCACCCAACTTACAACATTTGTCGATCCAATGTACAGCTTTCCGACGGACGGCCCCCCCCAATAATATGAGCCGGACCGTATCCGCGGGTAGCATCACATACATTGACCGTTGATGGAAGGTAGGAACATTTAAACAATATTTAAATTTCCTTTATTTATCTTGATATAAATTTTAAATCATATTTAAAATGAGGGATTTTATTTATAAAAATATTTGTCTCATCATATTTAATTTATTGCATGCATTGCCGGATTCACGCAATTTATGTCTAAACATGCATACAATCATAATATCACATATTATATAGGATGATCGATTCCATTTCTAATTGACCCGTGGTTGCCAATCACGGGTCTTAGTCCAATCCTAGGTAATATGCAGTATGCAAATGCAATCCTATTACATATGCTTCCAATTTACATTTCTTCAGTCTTCATTGTCTGCTGGGCCCACCATCTTCAAATCTTGATCTCCCACTAAATCTAATGTATTTACAATAAATAACAATGACAAGTAGGGGATACATTTTTAGGGGGTGGGAACGGGCTATAAACCAAGCCCACTTTTATTACATATGACATTCATATCGGGCCATAAACCAGGCCCATTAATAAAACCAACAACAATAAAGACAAAATGTAAATTCCTAACATACACCTACAAAATTGGTCATGGCAATCGATCATCCTTATCCAATAACATTTAATTCAAAATTAATTTATTGGATAACATGCTGTGGCAATTCAAATTTAAACAAGATAAAATCATATTTTATATATAAAATCACATTTCACATATAAAATCATATTTTATCTCCATATCAATAAAATCATATTTTATCTATAAAAATCCAATTTTACAAATAAAATCATATTTTACTCAATATATCATAAGATCATATCTTATCATCAATTGTACCAAAATAATTGATTTCAAAATTCAATTTACGGATAAAATATTAAAATTTTCCAAAAATTCAAATTTATCCAAAATCAATTTTAAAATTTACGGACTCGAACAATTCGATCCGAAATCTCGTGAACCAATCAAAAACCCATTTTGACCGGACCAAAAATAAAATTTTAACATATTAAAATTAATTTTTAATAAAATATTAATTTTTCCCGCGGGCCACCCGGGACACTCCCGGGTTGGCCCGCACCCGGGGCGCGGGCCGGGGCAGCCCGGCTGCCCCCTTAGGGCAGCAACGCTTGCTGCCCTGGCGGCGCCTGGCGCCGCCGCTGGGCGGCGCCGAGCGCTGCCCTGCGCAGCGCCCAGCGCTGCGCTGGGCAGCGCCGTGCGCCGCCCTGGGCGGCGCCGTGCGCCCCCTTTGGGCGGCGCCGTGCGCCGCCCCTGGGGGCAGCGACCATCGCTGCCCCTTCCGGGCAGCGATCCAATCGCTGCCCGGGTTTCGCCCCCGGAAAAAAAAATTTTTTTTTTTATTAAAAATATTTATTTTGTTTCAAAAAACCGAGACTCAAAAATTTTTGTACAATTGATTAATTCAATCGATTGATCTGAGCAACCTGGCTCTGATACCACTGTTGGAAAAACTGGCGAGTTCCCAGACCAATTACGATTGATACCCGGTGCAGCGGAAGTTTAAAAATTTTTCATGGAACGTTTCCATGGTATGGGTATCAACCGTTCATCGATTGAATTACGTGTGTGTGTAAAATTTAAATAACAATTAAATAAATTTTACCTCAAATCTCGCAACGAGATTAATGGACACCAACAGAACAATTCTGCTCTTGTTGTCTCTCCCTGGAACCGATGAACGCCTTCAATCAGGTCCACGAACAGAGGTTTAATCCCTCTGATAGATTGCACTAGAAAATCTATCAGAAGTTTTCTGCGAAGAGAATACACGAATTTGATTCGTTATTCCTTACTGTGATTCAAAATCACAGACCGGAATTTCTCTGTGACAGAGCAAGGGGGCGGCCGAAATATTATTTAAGAGAGCTAGGGTTTTTTTCGATTTTTGCTCTCAAAAATTATGACCTGTTGTTTTTTAATTTCTGTTACTGAAATAACTTATTTATAATGCAGGCCACTAACACCTTAGGGCCCTTTAGTCATAAGCTGGGGCCCGACAAGCAAAGCCCGCTCGTTCAGAAATTAATATAAAATTCATCGTGACTCCGATTGATGAAACGATTTCACCAATGTGCACAGAAACCATTTCTGCACGTTTTTAAAGTCAAAATAAATTTTCCTGAATCCGAATTCAGTGGTTTCCAAAAATGTCCATCCCTATGTCATTTTAGGAAATCCTACTCCCTTACTCTTATTTAAGAAGTCCAACTCCTTAGTTCATTAAATTTAACTCTTTAAATTTAACTATCTCAACGGGATTAAAACTCCATTACACTGTGTGACCCTCAATGGTTCAGGGATACAGCTAGCCGTGGGCTCACAACTCCTGGTGACTCGGAACAACACTTTCCGACTTGCCCAACGATTCATGGTAAAGCGCCTAGCAACATCGCCCCATGATTCCCTAGGTATCACTGATAGTGCCTACAAGAACAGTAGATTTTGGTTAACGTACAGTACGGTCCCTTCATCCATATATCCCGATCGAATCAACAACCATTGGTATATCGAGAGTCGCTCAAGATTCGATAACTATGCAATACATCTTGAAGATCAAATTAGTGACATCGCATGTGCTACTAAGAAACCCATTTCTTAAATCACATCAAGTACTCTGGCCAGAGATTTGTCACACTAATATCTCCTCAGATCGCATAGGATATCCACACTCGCAAGTATGTGGTGAATCCTTGACAACAATGCATTGACTCCTATATGTGTCGTAACTGTACCCAATCTCGACACCTGATGACCCCCTCAGAGTCGGTAAACGAGTCAAAGCACAGTACTAGCATATAGAGTCTCCATGATGTTTCAAGTCGTAAGGACTAAGGGTGTACAACCAAAACCGCGGACTTTATCCACTCGATAAGTGATAACCACTTGGAAAGTCCGGATAGGGTAGTTCGACTATTCATCCTATGAATATCCATTTGCATGCTTCGAACATCTCCATGTTCCCTACCAATGAAACGTGGGACTCCGCATCGCAAATGCTAGTCTCAAACTCGAGCGATCCTTATCCTTATTATCGGACGGCTCAATCGACTAGGAACGGTTTTAGAATATACAGTGACTATAAGATGTATTTCATGATAGACATCTCCATGTTCTACCACATCTTACATACACTATAGTATATTCAAGGTCTTTATCAAAACAACAATAGTATATCACAATATAACAATATGAAGTAATATAAAGTCATTGCCATAAAAGTGTAAATAATATTAAACAAAAGATTGTTTATACAAAGAGTCAACAAAGCCCATAGCCACACAGTTGGCTCACTGGGCACCCACTCTTACACAGCAGAGGCAGTCTCAGAACCAACCTTCTCAGCATCAGAACCAGCCACCTCAGTATCAGAACCAGCAGCAGAGGTATGAAGGTGGAAACAGTGGGGGAAATAGAAGGGATCAGCTCAAAGCAAGGGGGAAACAGTTCAAGAGGCAGGGAAACAGTTTTTCTAGTTCCAGTGGTTCCAAACAATTCGGTTCAGGATAGAGTTCTGGATCTTCATCCATGTACTGCAGCAAGTGTGGGGGAAGACACTCACCGGATCAGTGTGTGGGAGTCTTCGGGAACTGCAACACCTGTCAGCAACTGGGACACTTTTCCAAAGTGTGCCCTCAGCGTAGTAGAGATCGAACTCAGAGTGGGAGCTCATCTAGACCTACAGCTCAGCCTGAGAGATAGTCTTCTGCAGTTCACTCTTTCCTGCCTCAGCAGCAGAACAGACAGGGAGGTAACTCTAGTGCGAACCAGCCTCCGAGACAGCAGGAACGAGTCTTTGCTCTGACAGAGGATCAGGCTCAGGCAGCACCTGACGATGTTATAGCAGGTAACTGTTCGATTTTTGGTTATTCTGCTCATGTTTTGATAGATACAGGTGCATCCCATTCCTTTATCTCTGAGAAATTTGTGTTATTGCATGCTTTGCCTACTGAGTTGTTGCCTACTGTAGTAGCTGTACTTCACCTTTGGGTGGAGGAATTGTTTTTTGTTCGTTTAGTCAGAAACTGTGAACTCTGTTTTGAAGGAAATTTATTAGAATTCGACTGTATTGTACTTGGGCTGTCAGATTTTGACTGTATTGTTGGTATAGATGCTTTAACCTAGTACAGGGCAACAGTCGATTGTTTTCTGAAAGTTGTCAGGTTCAGACCTGAAATGGCAGACGAGTGGAAATTCTTTGGTAAGGGTTCTTGATCTAGAATTCCTTTGATTTTAGTGTTATCTATGACTCGTTTGTTACATAGAGGTGCAGAGGGATTTTTGGTTTATGCAGTTGATTTACTGAAATCTAGCCCTGAATTGGTTGATATACCAGTGGTTAGAGATTTTGCTGATGTGTTTCCGGAAGTTGTTCCTGGATTGCCGCCTATTCGAGAGATCAAATTCAGCATTGACTTAGTGCCAGGTACTCAACCCATTTCCAAAGCTCCATATCGTATGGCACCTATTGAACTGAAAGAGTTGAAGGAGCAGCTTGAAGATTTGATTGCCAAGGGATACATAAGACCTAGTGTATCGCCTTGGGGTGCTCCTGTTCTTTTTGTTCGGAAGAAGGATGGTTCTATGCGACTCTGTATCGACTACCGTCAACTGAATCAGGCTATAGTCAAGAACAGGTATCCTTTACCCCGAATAGATGACCTTTTTGATCAGCTGCAGGGTTCTTCTGTCTATTCGAAGATTGATCTGAGGTCAGGTTATCATCAGCTGAGGGTGCGAGAGGAAGATGTTCCTAAGACCGCATTCAGAACGAGGTATGGTCACTTTGAGTTTATAGTCATGCCGTTTGGTTTGACTAACGCTTCAGCGGTTTTTATGGGTTTGATGAACCGTATCTTTCAGCGTTATTTAGATGAGTTTGTTATTATCTTCATCCATGATATTCTTATCTATTCGAAGAACCGTACTGACCATGCAGAACACTTGAGAATCGTCTTGCTGATTTTGCGAGTTGAGCACTTTTTTGCCAAGCTGTCTAAGTGTGAATTCTGGTTGGATCGAGTTGTCTTTCTCGGTCACATTATTTCTGGAGATGGGATTTCTGTCGATCCCAGCAAGAATTGAAGCGGTTATGAATTGGCCTAGACCCGACATCAGTACCTGAGATCCGAAGCTTTATGGGTTTAGCTGGTTATTATCGCCGATTCATCGAGGGGTTTCTCGTCTATTGCCAAGCCGATTACCCAGCTGACACAAAAGAATGCGCCTTTTATCTGGACTTCAGATTGCGAGGCTAGCTTTGTTGATCTGAAGAGGAGACTGACCAGTGCTCCGATTCTTTCTATTCCAAAGGGTACTGGAGGTTTCACAGTCTATTGTTATGCTTCTAAACCGAGGCTTGGGTTGTGTTCTTATACAGCATAAGCATGTGATAGCATATGCATCGAGGCAGCTAAAACCGCACGAGACTCGTTATCCGGTTCATGATCTGGAACTAGCTGCAATTGTTTTTGCTTTGAAAATCTAGCGTCACTATCTTTACGGTGAGTCATTTGAGTTCTTTTCTGATCATAAGAGTCTTAAGTACTTGTTTTCACAGGCAGAACTGAATATGAGACAGAGAAGATGGTTAGATCTGTTGAAGGATTTCGACTGTGAAATCAAGTATTATCCGGGAAAGTCGAATGCAGTTGCAAATGCCTTGAGCCGATATCTTTGTTCTTTTATCTCTTTCTACTATTGGTGTTTCTCAGTTGATCGATGATTGTTGCACTTCTGGTTTAGAGTTTAAACAGATAGGAAGACTATCAGAGTGTTTGCTATTCAAGCCGAGCCGGAGTTGTTGATTGCGTTCAAAAAAGCACAGAGGTCTGATCCGAGCGTTTAGGTTTCAGTAGAGAAAAGTCAGATCTGGGCATCAGTTGAATTCCCGGTCTAGAGATGACATTTTTTTTGTGAGTAATCGTATGGTTGTGCATGATATTTCGGAGTTAAGGCAGCGTATTCTCCATGAGGCTCATTGCAGTCGGTTCAATGTTCATCCTAGAGGTCGTAAGATGTACAACGATCTGAAGAAGCAGTTTTGGTGGAAGAAAATGAAGAGCGATTTTGCGAGGTTTGTATCTCGATGTTTGAACTACTAGCAAGTTAAAGCAGAGCGGAAGCGACCGGGTGGTCTATTGCACAGTCTATCTGTTCCTGAATGGAAATGTGATCACATTTCTATGGATTTCGTCACAAAGCTACCGCGATCTGTTCGAGGATGCGATGCTATTTGGGTAGTGATCGACCGATTGACGAAGTCTGCTTGTTTTATTCTGTACAGGATGACGTATCGTCATGATCAGTTGACTGAGTTATTTGTTAGCAATGTTGTGAGATTGCATGGGGTGCCGAAGTCGATCGTTTCAGACCGAGACCCTAGATTCACGTCGCACTTTTGACACAGTCTTAAGGAGGCACTTGGTACTCGATTGCATCTGAGTACAGCTTATTCATCCTCAGACCAATGGACAGTCAGAACGGACTATCCAGACGTTAGAGGATATGCATCGAGCGGTAGTGCTAGACTTTAGCACTAGTTGGCAAGATTCTTTGCCTCTTGTCGAGTTTTCTTACAACAACAACTTCCAAGCGAGTATCGGCATGGCGCCTTTTGAGGCTTTGTACGGCAAGAAGTGCCGATCTCCTTTGTTTTGGGATGATTTGTCCGAGTCACCTGATTTGGGACCGGATATTCTTCGAGATGTGGCAGAACAAGTTAAGATCATTCAGTCTAGAATGAAGTCAGCTCAGGATAGACAGGAGAAATATGCTAATGTCAGACGCAGACCTCTGAGTTTCGATCAGGGAGACCGAGTCTTTCTGAATATTTCACCTTTCAGAGGCACCGTTAGATTTGGGAAGAGAGGAAAGTTATCTCCGAGATTCATCGGGCCGTACGAGATTCTCGAGAAGATAGGTGATCTTGCCTACAGACTTGCACTTCCTCCGTATTTATCTGGTATTCACGATGTTTTTCACGTCTCTATGCTGCGGGAAGTATAGCCAGGATCCTTCTCATATTCTTCAGCCTGATGAAGCCGAGTTAGATGAGACTCCTGAGCTACTTTGAGCGATCGATTCAGATCCTTGATCGGAAGGAGAAGCAAACTCAGGACCAAGTTGATTCCATAGGTGAAAGTTGCAGTGGAGCCATCACGGCATCAAGGAATCAACTTGGGAGACAGAATCCGACATGAGACAGCGTTTTCCTGAGTTATTCGGATGACGTGAGTTCTTCTTACTGTCTTTAGTTCCTTATTCTATCTTATGAGTTGTGATTCTTATTGATTTCGAGGACGAAATCTCTTCTTAATGGGGAAGAATTGTAACGCCCCATTTTTATCTTAAATGAGTTTATTTGAGTTAATCGGAGATTACGGAGTTCACGAGCCGACTTGATTTTGATCAGGGTCTATTTTGCAAAATTTGGAAATTTCAGGGACTAAAACACAATTTTGAGTTTAATATATTATCTACACTTAGAATTCATTTGACTAAGTCTCTTATCATTCCCCTCCTTCCCTTCCATCGGCTAGACTCCATTGAAGCCGCCCCTTTGGGTTTTCAAGCTTCCAGATTTCCTCCCGAGCTCGATCCGGCCGTTGGAAATTAATTCTGAAGGCAGATTAGCGATCACTGCAGCGAGGGCTCCGTTATACCGTAAGTTTTTCTACGATCAGATACATTCTATTTTTTGGATGTTTTTAGAATCGTTCGAGATTCGAGTATGTTGTTCTTGGCAGAGTTCTGATCGTTTATTGTCTGTCAGTTTTGAAATAGAGCGACGTTCGGAATTGTTATGATTTTTGGAAGCTATTTTCGAAAGTTTGAGTTTTGAGATTGGTTGGGTTTGAGATTTTGTTGTTGTATTAGCATTGATTCATATTGATATCGATATTGAACTGCAGTCTGAGTTTTCGGTTTGATCATTTATAGCCGTTATGCCGCCTGTTTGAGTTTTGAGGATTTTGAACCATGTTTGAGTAGTAGAACTTTGGGCATTGGGTTTGTTCGTTGTTGTTGATCATCTTTTGCCTCCGTACAAATTCTTTTGGAGTTGTTGAGACAGGGAAGCAGCAGTCGATCGTCTAGAGTTTGACGAAGAATGGGTAAAGAGATTACCTTGAGCCGATATTGTTGTTAGGTTGTATAGTTTCTGATATAACCTTTTTATTGTAGCTTGTCCAAAGTTGGAACTACTTGCATTGAAAGGTAAAAGTAGTCATCGTAGCGGGATAGCATACTCGGGACAGTTGGTTCTCGAGTTTCCCTTAAAATCACATATTGCATTAATACTTGTTCTGGCATGTGGAACTCGTATTTTGTTGATTAATTGAGTTTGGTTATATGGATTATGTGTTATGTTTTGTTATGCATTCATCTTGAGCCAACTTTGATTTCAGCGGGCAGAACAGCCCTTTTTGTTTTTAGACGTTTTGGGGGCTATGATGCGAGTGTCCTGGGTTGTAGAAGTTCACCTAGTGTCAGCATACTCCTCATAATCGCACCGAAGTCTAGGGATTGGGATACGTGACACCACCTCGATTGGGAGAGTCGGTGAGTCGTTACGTGGTCTCATCCTCGGGATCCCAAAAAGCACATCAGCAATCCCTTGTTTATCAAAATTGATATCCCGATTTAAAGACATGCATTTCATTTCGATGATATTGGTTACGTTGTTACCTTGAAAGCATGTTTGTTGTTGTATTACTTATTTTGTTTCTTTTACTTGGATTATCATTCTCACCGGTTTATCCGGTTGTTGCTTTGTTTTTGTAATGTGTATTTGGCAATAGGTGCGGCAGGATTGAGTCAGCGAACGACCCGATTAAAAGCAGGAGGGAGAGTTAATAGTGGGACTCGGTTTAGGAGTCAAATCATCATTTTTATCTAGTTTAAGATAGGAGCATGTTAGAACTCGAACTTGTTATGTTTGTTATTCAAATTTGTTGTATTCGGATTGTAATCTAGAATCGAAGCATGTGGTGTTGTATCGATTTAGATTCTTGTTTCTCTTAGGCTTGATGAAAGAATGTTTGATTTTGTGTATTCTCTATACCATGTGTTAATGGTTGTATTCGAATGCACGTCGGAAGCAAGCGAGGGAATCTTTGTTTTTCAGCTTGAGCATTTCTGCCCAGGTCTTGCCGCGCGCGAGCGAGGTGGTGCCTACGCGCGCGCGCATGGCTTTCCCAGAGGGCTCGGGTTTGTTGGCCTGCGCACGCGCGAGCATGGATCCTCACGCGGGCGCGAGCCCCCATTTTGGCTCGGGTTGAGCAGCCTGCGCACGCGCGAGCATGGATCCTCGCGCGGGCGTGAGGCGTTCTTTAAAAAAAAAAAACTTTTGATTGCTTTTAAACTTGGGTTCTGGGTTGATTAATTGTTGTTTAATCCGAGATTAGTTGTTTAGAAACCGAGGTCTCACAGAAAGGATTGAAATCCTAATCCTAAAAGATTAAATTCAAGGCTAAGTATGCGGATTAAATGGGGTTGATGCTCCATCCGGGCTATAGACGAGGGGATTGGAAATTCTAATCCTGTCTTAGTTATAGCTAAGTTAGCGGGTAATTATTGGGGCTAAAGCAATTATCGGGTGCAAAATCCGGAGTTGCGTAATTTTATCTCAAGAGAGTTGTGTTTTTCTTTGAAGATTGTTGGGAGGAAAGAGCTCTTGATGGGGATACTCACACTGATTTGTCATAAGTCGGCGAGCAGTCTTAAACTGACTCTTTTGAAGTTTCATGTAGCTGGAATAACATGACACACACACACATTCACGCTTGGCTGATGGTGTATTATAAAAAATCGAGAGTATTCATAATTTTGTTTTGTATGTGAAAACTTCTTTGAGACTGTGATTTCATTATTTTGTGTTTATATTTTGTGTTGCTCGAGGGCGAGCAAGGATTAAGTAGGGGGAGTTTGATGTGATGGTATTTTCCTATATTTTATTGAGTTAATTTGTGATGATTAGGTGTATTTTTATTGGCTAAATTCATGTTATAGTTTCTAATCATGGTATATGATTTGATATAGGAAAAGAGAAGAAATGGAACTAAAGATGGAAGAAAGAGCCGAGATAAGAGAAGAAATTACGAAGCAGCAATGATCAAAAAATCATATTTAATTTTATAGGAATTCAAATCCGATCATCACCGTTCCGAATAAAGTTCAGGTTGTTTTAAAGTAGCTGTCCATATTTAGCTCATTCCGACGGTTAGATTGTGAAATATGATTTTTTGAAATTTGTCGCGCGTGCAGAATAACACATGCGAGAAGCAGGCATGCCCGCGCCATCCCTTGACGTGAATAGGAGTGCAAATTTGTAGCCTAGCATGCCCGCGCCCTCAACAGGCGCGCCCGCGCTGCTCTGTGCAAGAATTTGACAGATTTTTGCAACTTTAAAACCCTCGATTTGTTGGGCTTTCTTTGACGGGCTTCGAGGACATATAAAAGAGATTTCAAAGACACAATAGAGGGGGGAATCGAACAGAACGCAGAGAGTGGGAGACGGCTGAACACAGAGAGGAGAATACATCTGGCAGCTAAGTTTTATCTTTTCTGTTCTTAGATTTAATCTTTCTAGTTTTTATTCTTGGTTGAAAAAGACAAACCCTTGATTTTATTCAATTTGTGAGATTCAGTTTTCATGTGTTTAATTCAAATTGCGTATCAAGAGTTATTCTAAATTAAATGTCATGCTTGTGTGTGAGATTATAGGCCTGTGATTTTGCTATACAATCTACTGCTCAATTAGACTCAAATCCGTAATTGTTTGAATCATCTAATTTGCGATAGCAACCTACAATTAATAATCGTCCGCTTGTGAGTTTATGAATAGTAGGGGATAACAATTGACTAAAGCTAAATACATCTGCTTGTGTATAGTGTTGTCTAGATTCATCAGTTTTGCTAGTTTGAATGCTTCCTTAGATTTAAATATAGATCGCTGGGAAAAAAATTTGAGGTTGATTTTTATTGGTAAGGGTTAATACTAGAACGTTGGTGTCTAATTAACTAAAAATTCAAAGGTGATAACGGGAATTAAATATTCAATGGTGAATATTTCATGATATAAATAAATTATTTTTAGGAGGAATCGCTGACCGAATTGAATAATTTCAAGGGTGTAGTCGACCAATACCATGGCTTGTTTAATTAATTATTTTTCTATGGTAATTTTAATTCTTGCCATGTTAGTTCAGTTTCTCGATTCTCAAAATCCCTTTTATTTATTCCTAAGTACATTTTGAAGAACGCAATAAAAATTTCACTTTTCTCGTGGTAACGATCCCTACTCTCAGCTACTACATGTTTACTTAGTTATATCTGAGTTGGGTTAATTTGGGCGTGACGCGACTAAGAGCTACTCAAATTTTGGCGATCATTGCAAGGGAAGGCGCGCTTAATTTATTTGTGTTTTTGTTCTTTATTTATATTCTTTGTTTTCTGATCTATTTTTTTCTGTTTTTGGAAAGGACTTCTCTTGGTGTGATACTTCGAGATGTTTAAAATCGTCAAGTAATTCACAAGTTTTACCCAGCAACACGGAGAGCCATTCTACGCAGCCATGGAAGAGATTTCCACAAGATTTAAGCAACCATTCTTCCGGTATCATGATTTTTTCTGAACTATTCTCTCCTTACATATTTTCTTAATGGTTTGGATGCAGAGACAAGGAAGATGGGTAATTGATGGAGCTTTCACCAACCGGTTATATCAATATTTTGCCGAGGAAAAAACGCAGATACCATGAGACACCTATTGGTTGATATGGCAAGGAGTTTGGACTATTACCGGTATTCGCACTCTCAATACCCAGATTTTTAAAGACCAACCATTCAAGCTTCAAAAGGAGTGAGGGAAGTTGTGTCGCAAATTGATTCTTACATCCGTTGGAGGATATCATGCGCAAGCTTGTTGGCATCGACTGAGGAAACTGGTAGGAAGGATCTAAAAAATTCTAAGATGTCATCCTTGTTGAACACATGAAGATGATATATCAAGAGATTTCAATCGTCCATGAATACAAAGAACAGGAATGTGAAAAGCAAGATACTCATGTCAGTGACCAACCCAATTTGGTTTCATGATGATGACTCAGAGAACCAAGATTGGGAGTAGCGAATCAATTCCTACTAAATATTTAGAGGTGTTTGCGTCTTCTCGTCTTATTGAACCGCAGTTGAAAGATGTTATGGAAGAAGTCGGGTATGATGGAAATATTTTGCCACTCGAGTTTGAGGATGACGGAGTTTCAAGAGTCTATCGATATGAGCTCATTCGATAGTATAATCATACACCCATCCCCAAGATCCTTCCTTACCATTAATACCAGTTTCAAAAGATTTTGTCTTCCGAGGGCCCCGCAGTGATGTTCTCTTCCCATGCTTACCATCTGACGGAGTGTTGTTGAGGTGAAGAGCTTCATCTTTATACATCTAACCAAGCTCGTAAGGGGGCAAAACAAAAATGGAAAAAAAAAAACAAAGACAACATTTGAGAGTGTCATATGACCCCACCCTTAATTTGGGGTGTCAGCTGCTCTTTGAGGATTGCTTCTGAGTGTCAAGCTGAAGACTGAAAAACAAGCGCTGCTTGGGAGGAAACCCAAGGGGAGTATTTTCTTCCATATCTTTTATTTGTTTTTCTTTAGTTTTTGTTTTTATTTTGCATTTTTACTTACATTGGGGACAATGTAAGATTTTAAGTATGAGGGAGAGGACTTAGCCAGTCAGTTAGATCATTTAGCCGTATTTTTGAAAAATTTTAGAGCTCATAGTTAGCAATGAATATCACTGATGAAATTCACTAGCACTACAACAAAAATGCTCAAACACAACACTTAAAAGACAACGCTTTTGGTAAAAAGTGTTGTCTTTTTTTAAATTACAACGCTTTTAAGGAAAAGTGTTGTCGTTTTTTTTTAAAATTCATAAAAGACAACGCTTTTTTAAAAAAGCGTTGTCTTTAAGCGTTTTTTTTAGGTCTAAGACAACGCTTTAAAAAAGCGTCTTTGAGCGTTATTTTTTATATGTACTACAACACTTTTAAAAAGTGTTGTAGATAAATCATTTTTTTAATTTTAAATAATAAATAAAAATTGAAATTACTTATGTTTTTTGCCTTAACCTAAAAAACCCAAAAATTTCCAAACCCTTCTTCGCGTCCCTCTTTAAAACGTCTGAAAAATTAACCCTAAATCCCCAAGCCCTTCCATCGCGATTCCCTTTCTTGTTGAGCTCTTTCAATTACAATTTGACAAACCGTTAATGGTTATTTCTCCCTATTCTTCTGCTTTTTCCATCATTCATCGATTGTTTCTGTTCGTGTAGTTGAAGAGTTGCGAAGACTTCGGATCTACCTTGCTCTGTTTAAACTTGGGCGACGAGGGGGAGAAAGTGACGGCTTGTTCTGATTTTGGGTAATCTGCTTTATCTCTTGCTCGTTTTCTCTGATTATTCGTGGGTTGTGAAGCTTTTGGACTGGGTATATTGTTCCAAGTACTGGATTTAAACTGCTACTCGAGTTGCAGATTATCAAAGCTTGGCGGGAATCGCCATTGTTGCTGCTGCATCTTCTTCTTTGACTTTATGGTATTTGGAGGTGTTCATTGCTGTGTTTGGACGATGATTCAGAGACTGAGAAGCTTGTTAACTGCTGAGCTTTGAGTTCTAATTCCGAGCAGTTTCAGATTTGAGATTGCATTGAGGTACTTCGCCTTGCTTGATCTTGAGGGTATTTCCGCCTAGTTTTCTTCTTGTGTGCTTTCTTATCTGTTAACATATTCTTAGTTCATGTTTTTCCCTGCTGCTTGACATCCTCTTAACTTTTTTGTTATTTGGAGCAGATTCACTGTTAGACTTCAAACTTCCTTTCTTCTCACGATATTATGCTTACTGTATTCATGAGAAGAACAACTGAAATTTTGTCAATGAATGGCTTTTCGAGTGGAAAATGTTTTATTTTTGGCTCAATTCGAAAAACTTTCTGTACTGGTGTTGATTCATTAGGAAATCAATTAAGGGTTTAAAAGGCAACTTTCTTGTTCATTTTTTGCTGCTTTCACAAATGCCTTTGTTCTGTTACTTGTTCTCTCGATTCAGCTCTTGGAAGTTGAAATTCATCTCACAACTTCTGATTGCTAGTGGTGGTTTTATAAATGCAACTGTGAGCAACAACTCTGATGATC